>NW_010256017.1:113971-121945 GCF_000690775.1 Eurypyga helias
TTGTAAAAAGTCCCCCCCAGCTTCCTTGTAGCCCCTTCAGGTACTGGAAGGTGCTATAAGGTCTGTCCGGAGCCTTCTCTTCTCCAGGCTGGGGAGACCTTAAGGTACAACTCCCTGTGTTGCTGGGGATTGCCTGTGGCGTTTCGGCTTTCACGGTGAGAGCAGCGTTGCTGGGCACTGGATGTGGCAGCGGGACAGCACGGCAGGCTGTCCTGGCTCTACTTTTCCGTGAATGCCGGTGCTTGGGCACAGGTTGGCTGGTCACGCACGCGGTGAGAGCAGCGTTGCTGGGCGCTGGATGTGGCAGCGGGACAGCATGGCAGGCTGTCCTGGCTCTCCTTTTCCGTGAATGCCGGTGCCTGGGCACAGGTTGGCTGGTCACGCAAGGCCACCCGCAGCACTTGCTCCATCGGTGACCCGCGTTGTGCAGGTTGTGGGTGGCAGGCACAGGTGCTGTTGTCCTGTAGATGGCCATCCATGAAATGCTAGAGGAAGGTGAATATTTTTCCAACGGGTTTCCTATGAATCACATTTTTTTCCTGTTACCTAGGCAAGGCTACTAGCTGGTGGCTTCGATACCTGCAAACCTATGTGAGATGTCTATTTCTGCCTTCGTCCTGCCTCAGAGAAGTGGTAGGCATGAGTGCCAGTGCGTGAGCATCCTTTCTCATCCCACTAGGCCACTCACCCTCCTGACCCATGGACCATTAGCTTGAGAGTCTTGCTCCTTGGCCCCTTTACTGCTGCAGATGTCAGTGAGAAGGTGCTTTGAAGGGTCTCCTGTACCTCACGCCCGTTCTAATCACTACCCTTTCCCCTTAAGAGGAGCACTTGGCCTCCTCTTTCTCCACTGATTCTTTTCCTTGTAATTTCACCCCTCCTATTATTCCCCCATTTCTCCTTAATCCGAATCTTTCTTCCAGGAAGAATTTATTCAGCTTAAAGTGCTTTTTTGATTTCTTGCTGTACTCAGATTGCAGTACCTTACAGTGAACCCTGCCCTTCCCCATCACCTTCTTCACAGAGCCGGGTTGTAAGAGTATACCATTACTTTACTCCCTCCCACTCCTTGGTTGAAGACCACATTTAGTAGGTTTTGTTCAGGTTTCGGGGCTAGTGAACCCTCCCACGGATTTCTGTTGAACCAAAGAGAAAAATGGAAGGATAGACATTTTCTTGACCTGCCGAAGCATGCATAGTGTGACCCATTTGGCTGGACCCCTTTCTCGTGTGACTGCCCGCTGAAGACCTCAGTTGTTGTGGCAATACAGTGTTGAATTGGTCATGTCCCAGAAGGGACTTAGTTGGTGCTGCTTAAGTGGAAATTTCTACAGGCTTGCGAGTATGAAGTTATGACCAGAATCTGCTCACGAACAAGTTCTGGTAGACTTCTACCCACCTTAAGAAAATGATGGATTTGTCTGAAGGTCAGGTCCTCTGGTTTGCACAGCCCAAAAGCATCAGTCCCAAGGAGTTACTTATCGTGTCTACCTCAAGTCAGTATTTTCCTCCTCTGGAGCACTGTGAGCAGTCATTGGGTACAGCCAAGTTTGCAAGGTTTGGGTGGAAGTTTTATTTCAAAGGACTCCTATGTAACACCTAAATAAGGTTTGATTTGAACACTGAGGAGGAAAATATGTCAAATGGGAATGATCCAACTCCCACTGACTTAGAGAGAAAAGCATCTACTGACATCCCTCGGCCAGTGGACTTGACTTCAGGCTTAAGCAAGGACACTAAGCCCTGGGCCCAGATGAGGAAGTTCCCAGAGAAGTCGTTTTGCAGCCTATCGCTTCCTTTGGCAGCCCCAAGCTGACAGAAGCTCTAAGTTTTGTTCCTCTCCCAACCCAAACCCTAACCCTAGGCATGGGCTAGGCCCTTTACCAAGGACCACAAGCTATAGCAGAAATCAAGAAGCTGTCAAGGGGAGAAATACTTTTGCAGCCTCCCTTTTCAGCCATAACCTGACTGGAGTTCAGGGAGGCAAAATCCTAATGAAGCCAGTCCCTCCCTCTGAGGGAGCTCCTTGGCAATTCCACATCACATGGAGCTTGAGGCTTTGACATTCTCCCGGACCTAACCCTAAACCCTGTGTGTGAGCTGAGCACTCGCCAAAGAGACCAAGCCACGGCCAAGGTAAAGAAGTCGTGAGGGGAGAAAGCTCTTTGCAGCCCCTCCTTTCCTTTGGCAGTGCGTTAACAACCCCATGCCAGCTGGACCTGTAGGACCTGTAAGTGTCCTCCCTGTAACCCTAAGCCGAGGTGTGGGCTGTTCCGTAGATAAGAACACCCAGCCATGACTGAAATGGAAAGTTTAGGGGGGATAAGTGTTCCAACTTTTCCACACCCTTTGCAGACTCATGCCGGCCGGAGCTCTGGGCTTTGTCCCTCTTCTATCCCCAGCCCTAAAGCCGGAGCACAAGTCATCTTTAGCCACACATCCAGAGCAATGGTCCAGATGAAAGCACAATCAGAGAAGTCTTTCCTTCAGAAGCCCCTCGCCAGTATCATGCTAACTGGAGCTTCAGGCTTTGTCCCTTTCCCAACACTAAACTCAGCCCTAACACTGTGCAGGGGATGAATCCTTTGCTGAGGACCCAAATCCCAGATCAAGCAGCTGTCAAAGGAATGGTCTTTTAGGAGACTCCAACTTCTTTTGGCAGCCTGTGGGAAACACAACTCAACTGAAGCTTCAGGGCTTCTCTCCATCCTAGAGCAAAAGCCTGACCTTGAGCTAACTATAGCTAGGGACAAGCAGCCATGGTTGTCAGAGGGACAATAGTTTAGGGAAAAAAAAAACCCCTTAATCCTAACACTAAGCACAGAATGAGCCCTGAGCCAAGACCCCCAGACATCATATAAATTAAGGAAGTTGTTGGGGAGAAACATTTTTTGCTGCCTCCTCCTTACCCTGGAAGCCTCTTGGCAGCCCCCATGCCAACTGGACCTTCTCTCCCAACCCTAACCCTACCCCAGGTGCTTACCTCGGCTCATCTACAGCCAAAGGCCTGCATCCGTGGCTCCAGGGAATAAAGATGTCAAGGGATACCTTTTTTTTTTTTTTCAGCCTACACATGGCTTCAGCAGCCCAGTGCCAACTGGAGCGTTAGTCCTTGTCCTGCTCCCAACCATTAATGTTACTGTAATGTGAACATACCGAGTGTCTTCCTGCCTGTTCTGGTGCTGTCCACGCACTGCTTCCCCCCCCTCTCAAAGACTGTCCCCTGGCATCCAGCTGGACAGAACAGAAGGATCAAACCAGCTCCCTGTTCTTCTGCATCCGGCTCTTGCTGTTCCTGCCAACGGAGCCGAGAGGAAGACCGTGTGTTTATTTTCACATAGTGTCTCCCACCCGTCGGCTGGAGCAAGACGTGGATCCCAGCCATCTGACTCCTGCAAGCAATTTCCCTTTCCCCTTCTTCAGCTCCGTGTGCCCATGCTGGAAAGTAACTTAAAAACATAAAATAAAAGGCTTCCCATGTGAGGAGAGACTATTTTCTGTACATGTACAGCATGTTCCAATATGCTCAAGGCACAGAAGCCCAACTTGGGGCCTCTAGATCTCCTCTGTCGTGCTTTGACGCTGGGAGGGAAGGCCGGGCACCCACCCCCAGGGCACGTACAGAAACCTCAGCACCCATCTGCCACCGTGTCCCCGTGGGAGGGCTCGTAGCACGTGACAGCAGCGGGTATTTCTTAAACGTGCGCCAAGATCACCCCAGTGTCGTAGGGAACTGGGCTGTGGAGGAGTTTGGGCCTTTTTGAGGTGGAGCAGGAGCTGTGGGCCCCACCAGGTCTGCTCAGGAGTTGTCATCCCTGCCAGCTGGTGAGACTGCTGCTTTTCTCCAGGCTGTCCCTGCAACCGGAGAGCTCCTCTCCTCTCCCCCACAAGCAAATCACAAAATCTCGCGCACCTCTGCAAGCAACGTCGTGTATTCCCAGGCTCAGCCTCTGGGGCCATCAGGAGATGCCTGTCATCCCAAATAAAGAGACGCAGGGAGAGGTTGTTGGGTAGCCAGAAGGAGAAAGCAAGCAGTAAGAGAAATATTTTCCATCAGGAAAAGGAATGAGCTATGTGCCTGGAAAATGGACCAGTAGATGTTAATAGATTCTCACCCTGTGGTGTGCCCTCTGGTGATTACCATTCCAGGTGGCCCTGAATGAGGGATCGTCTCCTGTAGCTTCTCAGATCCTCGGCAAAACAAGGAAACCTACTTGCTGAGATCAGCCCAGCTGCCATCTAAGGCTGCGAGACCCTAATCTGAACCGCAGCTCAAAGCTTTGGGATCGACTTTAGACTAGCACAATTGGAATCGAGGTAAACCTGCAGCACGTGCAATTCCTTTTTCAGAAAGCTGGAGGGTGTGAGACTACAGGACAACTCTGGAAGTTGGAGGGAAAATGGAAAATGTCACTGATAGGAGAGAAAATTGCTGTATTAAAGATTTCTGTAGGTCAACATCAGGCCAGATGCTAATGAGGGGTAACTGCCCAAGCCTCGTTTATGGTTCGTTGCGGGGTGGGAAGTAATAGACTGCACTGAGCATCCTCCTTCAGCAGGGAGAGCCCTGCGGTACTTGCGTGCGATGCACAAGGGCTTACCCAGGTGGTTTTGGTAGTGCATGAACCCCGTCTGTAACAGTTGAATCGGGACAGCCCTCTGCATGGATGCAGCTGCACCGAGGTGGCCTGGTTCCCACACATGGGGCGGAGGCGGCTGCATGGATGTGAACAACTCCGAGCCGATACAGCCAGGACCCACACGGAAGTTTGTACTGTTGTGGCGGCACTGGCAGTAAATCGCAACTCTCTACCCAAAGGTAGAGCGAATCGCTAAAAAAGCAAAACCAATTCATGTGTCATGATTTAAAAACCAAAAAGACAAGCTTTGTTTCCCTGCACATTCACCTTTCCAGCTCCTGGAAGCCTAGAGCCAGAGGGATACATGGATCCGCAGATAGCGGAAGAGAGGAGAGGCAGGGTGAGGGGGGGGTGGCAGAGCTGCCCTCGGCACAGCAGACCGAATCTGGGCCGTGCCCACCGCGGGGCTGTCGCCGTGCGGTTTGTCAGGCAGCACAAAAGGATCGGGGTCTCGGGGTGGGGGGTGTTCACGAGGCTGGAGTTACCGAAGGGGTCTCCAGCTGTAGGAGACGGCACTGGGGAAGGTGGCGAGGGGGGAATAAATAGTGGAGCATAGGTGGAACAGTTGGCAGAGTATTGGAAAACTGGAAATCTTCAGCCCCAGCACATATCTGCCTGTTTCTTTGCTTGCTGGGTCAATGATGGAAGGACTATTCATCAAACTGTTGAATCCTCAAACTCATTTTAGTAGAAATAACACTTTGGAGCGAGATATATTATTTATTCCCGATCTTTTCACCACAGCCAGGGCACTTTTTAATGTGATTTAAGTGAATTAACGAGTAGGCCGTGATCTGATGAAGCAGGGAATTCTGTGGCGGTGCTGCGGGACACAGATCCCCTAATCAGGGGATGGGGCTGTGCCACCAGATCAGAGCCTGGAAGAAGCAGCTAGGGGAAAGAACGAAAAATAAAAAGAGCTAAAAAGAGCATTTTTTAATGGGTGTTGAGGTGGTGTGAGTGGGCAGGCTGGGGTGAAGCCTTCAGCTGGCCTTGCCGCGGCGTCACCAAACCTGAGCCAGCGGTCACGCAGCGCGGAGAGAAATAGATGGGGAAGCAGCAGAAGTCACGGTTTGCCGGTCGCTGGTGTGACGCGTTTTGGTTAACAGCGTTCCCAAAAGCTTACAGAATATCACGGCCTGCTCACAGAAACCTATTTTCTGGACTAGACAAGAGGCTGAGTGTACTGGGTTATGCATCCCCAGCAAGCACTGTGCCCATTCCCACAGTCCCGTCGGCGGGTGTATGTCCAGAGGTCCCGTCGCCCCGCTGCCACACGTTGAGCTGCTCAGAGGCTTCTGAAGCGCGCTTTCTGCAGGTGGCAGGAAGGATCTTCATGACCACCACTCACAAAACAAGCTGAAAACGTGCTTTTACGTGACGGTCCTCTCTGCTCACAGCAACTGAGGGGACATTCAGAAAGCCCAAGGAATTCTTGTAAGACTGGGAAATGGCTGGCTGCACGGAGACAGATTATATTCTTCCAGGAGTAAGTGACTATTGCTCCCCATGGTTTCTCGGGGTGGGGTGTGCATTCGGTGTCAGCGCAGCACCTTGTCACATGACCTGTTCTCCAGCTCGGGGTCCCTTTGCCATGCCTGAGGGGGATGCGTTGGATGAAATGTGTTTACCAAGCCTCCCTCAGAAAGTACGGCGGGATGAAGAAGAGGGCCCCCTCCCCTCAGAAAGCACCGGCATTAACGCAGGATGTGGTAGATACGGCTTAGCTTCCTCCTCTCTCCCTCGGGCTCCCTGGGCGCGTCTCTTGCACCTTCCTGTTGAAGCTGCTCCGTTTTGCTGCAGTGGTCACATGGCTAGAGAAAATAAAAGAGCAAACTTAAACCTCTTGATATAATAATAAATAAATAGTAAAAATAATGATAATAAATGATGTACTGGTGACAGCTGCTTTGGATCACATCGGGATCTGACCACTTTTCTGATCGCTTTTTCCCCTTGCACCTCTCAGAGGGCGGAGGATTTGCTGGCCCTGCTCTCCACAGGTGAAGCACAAGGACGCTGCAGAAGCAAACCTGGATCACTGGAGTTGCAGCCCACTGTCTCTGCAAGACCCTTCTTCTTCCTCTCCATCAGGACCAGGAATGTAGGGTTGCAGCCTGTTCAGCTCTGCCTAGGAGAGAACACAGCTGATGCTCAGGAATCGGGGTGAATAATTCCTTTTGCACAAAATAAATTTAAAATGTAGGGAAGGAAATGACCAGAAGGAGAGAATATGCAAAGGTGCTGAAAAATCTTAGTATTTGCAGACCCTGAATTTGCCTAATCAGGAAGATAAGTGGCTGGGGCAAGGCGGAGGCTGAGCTGGGAATGTTTTTCCAGCTTTGCACATCGCCTCTCTGGATTTAAGGAGGGAGCAGATGAAGGAGAACTGGCAGGGATGTCGGTCATGTCCAAAAGCAGAACCAAAAGAAACCTCTTAAAAAAGCTAAACCTGGATTCCCATCTCCCCTCTGCCCCCGCTCTCAGATCACCATCGGTCGCAGCTACTCCAGGCTCTAAGGGGAAAAAGCTGAGCTAGGACAACTCCCCCTCCTCCAGGAGATTTATTAAACTAACACCTTTATTATCCAAAATATTTGAACAAGTGGTAGCAAGGGTACCTCCCCCTCTCAGAGGGCTGCTGATGCCAGCTGTTACACAGGAGAACATCGCAGAGGCTTTCGCTCAGCGCGCCATTCTCCTCTCTCCCGTCCCCCCTGCGCCAAGTGACCCCCGGTGAAGGGCGGGCAGAGCCCTGAGCTTTAGAACAGATTATTTTGTTCACCCTTGGAACTGAAAGCAAACACTCCCGAGTCTCCTTTGATGCCAGCTGACCTGAATCAAAGCACGCAGACCTCTAGCTGGTAATGTTTACCAGATGAAGAAGGGTTTGCAATCGAGCGTCTCGCTTGCTAGGCACCCGTACCGAAAGTTTAAGTGCGCGGGTAGGAGTTTGGCATCTGACTGCTGTGACAGACAGCTTGCAGAAGAGAAAAAGCAACGAGAAATCGAAGCGCTGACCTTCCTCCGTAGCCCGGTACATTCAGGTACTTGACTAATTGCTTGTGATGGGCCGGGGAAGTGCAAAAGGCCCCGTCACAGGTCCCGCAGCACCAGGGTTTGCTTGCAGGTGGCTCTATGCTGGCGCGTAGTTGCTGTTTAGGGGTGCGAGGGGAGTCCTGTGCAGCAAATATACCCTGGCACAAAGGCAGAGCAGAGGGAAGGGAAGGAGCAGCAAAAGCAATGTTAATGTTTCATAGAATCACCGAACGGTTTGGGTTAGAAGGGATCTTAAAGACCATCTAGTTCCAACCCCTCTGCCATGGGCAGGGAG
>NW_010256017.1:122107-123316 GCF_000690775.1 Eurypyga helias
TCCCCCTTGTCCTGTCACTACAGACCCTTGTAAAAAGTCCCCCCCAGCTTCCTTGTAGCCCCTTCAGTGACTGGAAGGTGCTATAAGGTCTGTCCGGAGCCTTCTCTTCTCCAGATTTCTGTTTTTGCTGACAGAAGCGGAAGAAAATAGGAAGTGCCACCTGAGAGACTCTTGGTGCTGGACACAGGCACTGGCAAGGTCAGACAGTGCTGGGGACACAACTTACCTGTCACCTGCCACAGGGAGAGCACGAAGGAAGGTGACAGCCACCCAATTGCCACGTGTGGAATAAAACAATGATGCGATGCAGGTTATTACCCCATAATCTGCAACTGTCGTCTCAGAGCAGCTCTGTGATGACACAGCAGAGGTGGCGCCTGGGTGCTGGGGGTAGAACGACTTTGTCTGAGGAGAGGAGGAAGCAACGCCTGACTTCCAGGGGCGCAACCTGTTACACGAGCCTAATGAGAAGGGGAGAAGGACCGGGGAGGGGGGGAGGGAAATACATGCGTTCCTATTTCAGAGGCCCAGCTGCCCAGAGCAAACCCAGACAAAAGGCACTGTTGTCCCATTGCTGGAAACAGCAGCAAGAGCAGGCTTTGGGGGCAGCAGGAGAGAGCTAAGCGCTGCACGATGGGACACGGCCGTAGCACTGTACTACAGCGTTGTATAAGATGTGGAAAAATGCCACACAAAAGAAAAAAGAACCCAGGCCCCACAACTCGCTGCGTGTCCTTGTGCCTTGGGGCTGTGCCTGTACCCCAGGATGCAGCAGCTCGCCAGCCAAGCAGTCACATCAATGCTCCCAGATCCTGGGAATGTGCTGGTCATCCTGGGTGGTGGACCTTGCTTCCAAAAACTGCCTGTGGTGGGTTAACCTTGGCTGCACCAAGCCACTCTATCCCTCCCCTCCTCAGCTGGGCAGGGGAGAGAGAATATAATTAAAGACACGTGGCTTGAGATAAGGACAGGGAGAGATCACGCAGCAGTTACCATCACAGGCAAAACAGACTCAGTTTGGGAAAAAATAATTTTATCATTAATCAAATCAGAGTCAAAAGAGAAATAAAGCCAAATCTTAAAACACCTTCCCCCCACCCCTCCCTTCTTCCCGGGCTCATATTCACTCCCCATTTCTCTACCTCCGCCCCCCAGCAGTGCAGGGGCATGAGGAATGGGGGTTGTGGTCAGTCCATCACATGCTTCTTT
>NW_010256017.1:123330-147044 GCF_000690775.1 Eurypyga helias
CAAGGGGACGAGTCCTCACACTCTGCCCCTGCTCCAGCACAGGCTTCCAACGGGGTCACAGCCTCCTTCAGGTGTCCCCCTGCCTCAGCGTTGGGGGTGGGGGGGGCAGGGGAAGCAGCCAGGAGATGTTGAACTGCGCTGAAATGCTCTGGGCTGCTGTGAAACAGTTGGCGAGTGCAGTTAGCACTGAGGAGCGCAGCCCCAGCATGTCTGAGGTTCAGGGCAGGAACAGGAGATCTGTACGGCTAAAAGTCTGGCATCCAGGGAAAGGGAACATAAAGCAGGGCTAGATTTGAGTCTGCAAGGATGTTCTTCCATCCCCCTCTTCCTCCCAGCCTTTTGTGTGTGTGTCTGTGGGCCAATTACTGATTAATTGCCATCCCCAAGAGACAGCGTTAGGACAGTTTGACCTGGCCGAAGTCCTCTCATCTATCTTTGCTTTTTAAAGAACTGGGGCATAACCACATCGTGTGCCCAGAGGGCTTCAGCCACCCTCCTTCACCCCAGACTTCCCTGTCTGACGAATCATTAGCTTGCTCTGAGGTCCATGAGCCTCTCTAGGCGTGACAGCCAGGAGGCCAGAGAGCACAGCACGGGGTGCATACGGCCCCCCCAGAGCAGCTACTGCATGGTAGCTGGTCTCTCCATCAACTGCCAGACCTGCATCAGCTGTGTTACAGCTGCTGGGGGGCTCCCACACCCCCCACTCTATCACTGACATACAGGGGCTGTAGCCTCTTCCCCAGCACTGGTCCCAGTTAAGTCCTGCAGCCTTCTCCCATGGCTGGTTTTCCCTCTGTTATTCTGCAGTCCCTTTGCTTTACAAGACCCCGACACTTCAGGATTCAAGCAATAAATGACACGTAATTAAAAAGCGTGCCTGGCCTTGCCTATGGCACACCGTTAACCTGTTCGTTGCAAGGAGTGAGTGGCAGAACCCCGCTCTCCTCAGCAGGCCTCATCCCTTGTCTCTCAAGAACTGCCTTCTCCACTCCCCACCTCATCACGGAACTGAGGAAAGATCAGCGTGATGTCTGAGCCAAAACCCCATACAGGTCCCAGGTTTTGTTCCTCCCTGCTCCCTTGGTGCATCCTGCTGCAGCCCCCCATGTCCAAGACGCAAGCCACAGGTTGGAGTAAAAGGGACCCTCTGCAATCCCTGTACTGCCTGATCCCCAGTGTGCAGGTGTGGGAGACGCTGGAGGATCAGAGGGCTGGAGCACCTCTGCTCTGGGGGCAGGCTGAGAGAGTTGGGCTTGTTCAGCCTCGAGAAGAGAAGGCTCCGGGGAGACCTTATAGCACCTTCCAGTACCTGAAGGGGCTACAAGGAAGCTGGGGGGGACTTTTTACAAGGGTCTGTAGTGACAGGACAAGGGGTAACGGGTTTAAATTGGAAGTGGGGAGGTTTAGATTGGATGTAAGGAAGAAATTCTTCCCCGAGAGGGTGGTGGGGCACTGGAACAGGTTGCCCAGAGAAGCTGTGGATGCCCCATCCCTGGAAGTGTTCAAGGCCAGGCTGGATGAGGCTTTGAGCAACCTGGTCTAGTGGAAGGTGTCCCTGCCCATGGCAGGGGGGTTGGAACTGGATGGTCTTTAAGGTCCCTTCCAACCCAAACCATTCTGTGAGTTTATGGTCTCCCTGTCTGCTCCTGAATCCTTGGATGCAGCCTGCCTGGGTTTTAATGTAAGAATTTCAGTCTCGAGCTTGCTATAAGCCAGCCAGGAAACTCGGGCTCGGGGCTGGTGCAGGTTTTAGGTTTGGGCAGCACAGGTGCACGTGGCTCCATGCCCAAGCAGTGCTGGTAGTGGTGAGGGGGTGGCAGCCTTTCTTTCCCTGTTTCCGCCCAAAGCAGCTCGGGGAGGTCACCCTGGCACAGATCTGTCTCCCAGCAACAGGGGTGTGAAAGAGGACACGTATTTAAATATTATTTAGCATGTGGTTTGCATGCTGTCTAGTCTTTCTTGAAAGAGCAGTGTATAGGAAAAGAACCGACAAGTCACGTTTCTTTAAAGCCCTTGAAGAGCTCTAAACCCGACCGCTCAGAAGTAAACCGAATCGCTGATGAAAGGGCGAGCCATGTGTCTTTGCCACAGGTAAGCAGCCAGGCATCTGCTTTAACAAGGAGTCTTTAAAGGCCCCCAGTGAGCACACCCTTGCTCAAGTTCCTATCAAAAGGAAGTTGTCTCAGGAGGATTCTTTTTTTTTTTACCCCTGAGAAGTTTTCCAGCCATATGGTGCAAGTCTCACACAGTCATGCCTGAATTATTTAATAGGTAAATATCCTCCTTCTGTCTCCCTTATTCAGGCTTCATTAGCAGGAGCAGAACAAAATTATAATTATTTTTATTTTTATTTTTAGTACAACTTCGGCCTCCCTGCCTTGCTCCCTTGGATTTGTGGAAGCTTGTCCTTGAGAAGACTCCCCAGAAGAAGGCAGCCACACTTGTCTCATCCCTTGGGGTGGCTTGAAGAAGCGCCTCGTATGCAGCACGGGGCTGCCCGCCCCCTTCCCTGCTGACGTGGGGGGAAGGCCCTCAGAAATTGCGTTTATGCCATAATACACTTATGTTACAATATATGTGTCTGGCTCCTCTTCCAAGGTTCAGCGTGGTTGTCTTTCTGCTGCCTGTATCGCAGCGCCTTCGGAAAATTTGCTTCAGCCGTCCCACTGTCCTCCAAGTTGTCTTGCAAACTGGCAATGAAACCGTACTTCCCATCGCTCCTTTTATCTCATGGAAGCCAATACTAGAGGGGTGTACGTTCCTGGATGGGGTGGTTTTTTTAAAGGTGGTGTTGCTAGATGCTCAGCAGCTGAGCCCGAAAACCAGCACTGCGGCTGTCCTCCCCTTCCTCCTCTACCTCAGCTCTGCCGTTTTAGAGCTAAAATACCCTCTTGACACGGGACTGAAAGCGACGTCAGGAATGTGCTCCACGTCCAACCTCATGTGCTCAGTCTGGGCTGCAAAGGTGTCCGAATGGCGTGCCGCAGCCAGGTTGTTATCTGCAGCGACTGCATGTGGGCCAGCACCTCTGAGCAGGTGGGTGCATCCGACTTTGGGAAAGGTTTGGAAGGGGCAGCTCGGGCAGCCCTCTCGCTTTCTCTCAACGTGAGGATTTTTCTGGTTTATTTTTGGACACGCAGGCTGCAGAACAAGGAATTTTGTTAAGATAGGCATGCAGTCTCATTTGTGAAAGTAACTTTTCAAAAGTAGGAGCAAACATTGGGCTGTTGTATTTAAATCTATACAAGTTTTGCTGACTTGGAAGTTGGTACCGCGTTTCAAAGACTAACTCGCTAAGCCTGATGGGTGTCCTTAATCTTTTGGTGTTTAAGAAGCTTTTCTTTCCAAAGTCTCCTTTTCTTTCAAGGCACTTCAGTGTAAGTCTTCTCTTGCCCACCTTCAGATTTGCACATAGCATCCTTCTGTTGTCCCTGATTTATCTTATGCATTCTCTTGACTAGAGTCAGATCATAAATTTGCCCTAATTTGTGAACTGTTGGGGTTTTTTTTGCCTTTCTTTCAATTCTGCCATTTTCTGAAACATTTGTTTCACCCTAATGAAGTAACTTATCTACTGGGTATGCTCATCCCTCTTAAAGTAAACTGCGGTGGTCTACCGCTGCAGTAATGACATTAAATGCATCAACTGGAAGCAGAATCAACTGATTCCTTGCTGACATTTCATTGAGCATCTGGACCTTTTCTTTTTTTTTTCCCCTTAATCTACAACTTCTTAAAAAAAAAAAAAAAGTTTGTTTAAAAATAAAGTGAAGGGTCAAAGTCCGACCTCGTCTTCTGTGGGAACTGCACTGATGTGATGCTTTAGACCATGTTCTGGTCAGAATTCCACAGTAAAATGAAGAGCATTTTTATTTTGTTGAGACTTTTTTTGGTGGGGGCAGCAACAGCTACAAGGTAAAAGAACCACTTATGTCTTGTTTGAAGGCTTTAAAACAAACCATAGTGTTCGGTGACAGTTCTGGGACTTGTATATCACTTCATTTTTGGATTTCTCTTCTTCTAGCTTTTTGTCACCAAAAGTATTTGCAGGAAAAGAGGATTATTATTATTAATTTTAAAGAGGTCATTTGCTCCTGCTCCATCTCTCTGTGTCCTGGATTCATTATTTTCTGTTTGTGACATCAAAGTTGCTGCTGTGAAAGTGTTTATCACTTCAGAAATAGAAGAACATGACATCATGCAGGAAAACAACAGCAGGAGCTGACGAATCTTTGAAGGTGTCCTGATTTTTTATTTTCTTAAACTCTGATTTGAACAGTGTTTCCCTGAATAAATTTACATGGCAGGCAATAGGCCTCCTACCTACCCTGTCCCTTGCTAGCATGTTGACTTCCCAGACCTTTCATGTTTTTGAGATGGTCAGTAGTGGCTTAAGATTTAAACTTCCAAATCAGGGTTAATCATAAAAATGCAACTAGATCCTCAGCCACAGAATCCCTAGCAAAACGCTCCGTTGATTGTGACTCCTGCCAAGCTGAGATAAAGATTAATGAGCTCTATGCGCCCGATGGTCCTTTGTAGGACCCAGGGCACATCGTGTCTTCCCTTGGTGCTCAGTTGAGCTGTGGGGAATAGGGAGGGTTTGGACATGACGCCATACTTGGTGTTTTCCTCCTTCTCAGTGTCAGAGACTGGCTACAGCAGAGAGGGAGAAGGTGGACAAGAACCAAAGCTTCTCTCTGTAGGACCGAGCAACCTATGAGTAGCAGGGTCATCTCTCTGGACCTCAGAACGGAGATGATCACTGGGTTAGAAGTAAGAATAAAACAAAGAACCAATGGGGATTTTGCCTCCTGAGGTAACACAGGGTGCAGTCCGCCCTGGAAGATCATCTGAGCTTTTTCCCCTGAAAGACATTTTTACTCTGGCATAGTCCTAGGGCATTAGGACCCGTCTTACTACCTTTCTATTGTCCTTTGGGGTGGCTATTGTGTGCTTTATTTCTGCACCAAAGAACATAGGATCACAGAATGATTTGGGTTGGAAGGGACGTTAAAGATCATCTAGTTCCAACCCTCCTGCCATGGGGAAGGAATCTTAAGATCTTAAGTTTGTCATGGATTAATGAAGTGTTTTGTGCGAAAGCAAAGAAAGGGTGTGGATCCTTCCATTACATGGCTGCCTGTGACTGCCAAAGACTGGATTTAATGACTCAGCAGGCTTCTTCTAGTTGCATTACCAATACCAGTTGTTCAGGCTGAGCTCGTAGGAGAATCTGGACTGTTGCCCTGGCAATGCTTTACTTGCATTCAGGCCTGCGTTGGGAGTGGGACCCTTGTAATGAGCTCTGAAAGTCGTGAGTTATCCAGAGGAGGGAGCTGAGGGGCACAGTCTACTGCCTGAAGTCCACAACCTTCATTGATTTGAAGCCTTTGACTTCAAATCCCATACTCTTGTTCTAAATTTGATTTTTTTAGAGAAAGACTTTCTCATTCTCCATGCAGCAATGAAGTCTCTTTGCATATCACAGTCCTAAACTTGCCTGAGGCCTCTGGATGCTTTAATCATGAAACAATAGTTCAAGAACCAACAGGAAAGACTTTTGGCAGCCAGCGCAATCCTGTGAACCCACTCCCCTCCTTTTTTGGTGTACTTGCTTGCTGCAGAATTTGGCTGAACTGGTTGCGGTATGACTCCTTCACACCTGTTTTTCCTCTGAGGTTTTGGAGTCCCTTGCACAGTTCTTATCTCTGCTTGCTCCTGCTCACCGGTTTGTCCCGTCTCTTTCATCACATGGGTTCATAGTCTCTCAGACAGTAGCCGTGTTGAGGCTATGGGAGTAGCATCCTCACCCCACAGACATTTAACAAATCCCCATGGCTGCATTACCATCCTGGCCAGGAGGCATCACCCTGGCACGGGAACTGGAGAGCAAACAATCTGAGTACACCCAGGGGCTGAGGCAGAGGTACCCAGGTGGCTCTTCAAAGCTTCATCGTGGATTCATGGAGCCAACGTGAATGCGGTGGTAACCAGATGCACCCCCAGCGCCTCTGAGCACCTCGGTGGCCTTCCAAAACGGAGAGCACATGGGACTGTGGTGCAGGCTTCTCAAGGTAGCTCCGCGGAGGGTCTAGGGCAGATGGGAGGATCCATGCTGGTCCCGTGGCAATGAGCCCTGCTTGGCTTTTGGAGGGAGCTCTAAGCAAGGAAGCCACCCCTGTCTGCCAAACAAGAGGAGAAAATACGAGGCAAAATGTTGCCACAGCAATTTTAGAGGCCTGCCTTAGAGAAATCGGGATAGAAAAAGCAGCAACTAAATGCACACAGGAACTAGATGGGAAATAGAAGATTTAGAAAGTAACAATTGTTATGTGGAGATAAGGAGATGCCAGTAGATGTGATTTAACAATGGGAACTTTATCCTCACCTTTTTATTTCATAGAAGAAGCTGATTACATTCTCTTTCATATGAAAAATAAAACAAACAACTGAAAAGGAGGGAATGGTAAATTGTTAGCTTCCTAATTAAAAACACAGGAGCTGCAAAGGGTTATTCCAAAGGCATTTTATTCGTCTTGCTCACTAACTCATAACTCAAGTGGAATAGCTAATGAATTTGAGACATTCTGAGGCGTGCAAGTGCGTTTCGCAGCATTTCCTGTAATCGATCACTCTACAGGGAGACGATTAATTTGTCAAAATTAGAAATTCTTGATAGGGCTGTTTCACAGTTCCCCTACCTTTAGAGAGGAAAACAAAATAATGAATTAAACAAATGGGAAAGTTTCTCCAAAAAGATCGCTTGGCAGCCAAGTAAGATGGAACCTACTGTGCTAATGGATTTATTTTGGGCTTGGTGAGGAAGCTGGTGAGCTCAGGCGGTAAGCAGCATACACAGACACCAGTGCCCAGAAACTGCATGAGCCCTCAATCAGGGAGCATTGCTAAATCAGAGCCAGGTTGCACACTTCCTCCTAAGCCATTGTCGTTCCAGCTCGCTTTGAGGCACCGGCTTAATTTTAAACTTGTTGGCTCACTGATTAACTCCTGAGGTGCAGTTTCACCAAACACATGGCTGCAGGTAGTGGACACCTGACCAGCTGGCCCCTCTGTGGGTTGGTGTCACCCTCAGGAGGTGCTGGTGGTCATGGTCCCCGCAGCAGCCCCTACCAAAGACGTGACTTTTCTCCTAGGCCCCAGCAGAGCATGAGCCACCAGACCGGACGCTACCGAGGAGCGGTAGCAGCAGCCCTTAGGGGGCCCTTGGGCCCGGGATGCGTGAGCAGCAGCCATTAGGTGGACATTGGCTTACAAAACCTGACGTCTTCATGGATGCTTTTCCGGAGCTCAGCACAATGGGACACCGAGTTTGGGGCTTTCGAGTGCTCCTACTAGGCAAATATTAGACAATAATTCATAAAAGTAAGAATAGTAAAGTAATCTAAACAGAAGCTTGGCTCAAACTCTGTTGAAATCAGTGAGGCCTTTCTTTTGAGACCATTAGGGCTCTGATTTGGCTCTTGGGAAAAATTCCCCACGAAACAAACACTACAAGTGTGTTTGTTGTTCCTGTGCTCAAGTGTGGGAGTCTTCCACGTTTTCTCTGCATAATGAAGAATTATAGACCTACTCCTAATCAGTGAACAGCAAGGAGTGAAGAACAGATCCTACACACTAGGTGTTATCGGAGAGATAATGAAACCCAGATGACATTTCAGGAAGAACTTTGAAATCCTTTTTTCCTAGATAAGCTATCATCTGCTCTGTAAGCAAAATTATTGTGACTATGGTTTTCCCACGCCCCCCCCCCTTTGTTTCCATTAACACAACCATTTGCATAAAAACCAAGATTCTTGTTTCTGACAAGTTCATGTTCTCCTGCTGCTTGTCGTCCTCGTCCATGTCCACCCCCCACTGAAGTTTTCATTCTCTGTTAGCAACCTGATAAAGCACTTCCACTGAACTCAATTATGGTATCACCAACATGGCTTTATCGCTTCAGGTGATAAGGAATAAGCAGCAAACACAGCCACAAAACCTGCAGGAATACAGATTAAGTTTTCATGTCATTTGCTCCATTAACAGCTTGTATGGCATGTTAAAAAAAAAAAGAAAAAGGAACAAGAAGGAGACACGACAGAGATTATATTCTTTACGTACCTCAGATGCTTACAGGGGAGGTAATGCATAGATTATGACCCTCAGGTAGGGCCTTCTGAGACTGAGGGAAGGACTTTCATCAGCCTCAGTGAGCTGCAGATAGAACTACGCATTTGGAGTGAAGCGGAGTACCACTGTGTAATCAACACTGACAAAAATTGGAAAGGAGAAAAAAAAGCAAGTGAGAAGAGAAAAAAGGCTGCAGGCATTTTTACCGACTTGGATATGAAGGCTCACCGCAGACTCCATTGAAGCCGAAACAGATCCATATCGAGATGGAAATAAGTAAACCACTACATCTGAATGAGATTTTGCTGATCCTGTCTAATTAACCTGGTAAATGTTCAGGTACTTCAGTAATTAAACTTTAACTTTAGAAGGTAAATTGCTTCTAAATAAGCTGCTGGGATTTACCTTTGGCATGGAGATCAACTGTCTTCTTGTCTTCTACACTACCAGAGCCTGGAGCATCTTTGTGACAGCCAGCATTATAGTCCAAGCCACCGTCAGAAACAGATTTGAAGAGGAAGAGATCTGTATTTAACTATAGCCAAGAAGACCTGTGGGGGGGAAAAAAATCAAGAATTTTAACCTGCAAAATTTCATCTAATATTAAATCATTAAGTGTTACAACTGTGCTGTAAAATAAAATGCACTGTGGGAAAGTTAGTGGATCAAACTACGGTGACAATGGCAGGTTACTGAGAAAGGATAATGTCTGGTTAATATTCATTGTCTGAAACATGTTTAAATATTTCTAAAATGGAGGCAAATTGCAGGTTGGAAAACACAAGGAGTACCTGTAAGACAGAAAGGCCATGAGAGTGGTGACGAATAACCTCCTCAACACAACTTCCCAGGGCAATGCTGCACAAGAAGAGGGCCATCAAACAGAAGCGGGCACGCTGCAGTACCTCCGTGCAGCATGCGCGAGGCCACTTCAGGAGTGAGATTCCCAGACATGGGGTCCGTGCTTCACAGAGGATGAGGAAATACTGGGGAGAGTCCGCAGGAGGAGAAGTCAGGGTGACCCTCCACCTGCAGACCAAGCCTTCCCAGGCGTGACTCCAGGCAGGCAGGCTGTTTTCCGTACCAAGGAGGAAGCTGAGCGGCGGATTATGTTCTTACACACACATCTGTCTGGTAGGGGAACGGTGGGGTGGTGTGAAGTTGCCGGCAAGGGGATAACAAGATCCGGCGGGTAGAAATTGAAGTCAGAAGAATTCAACCTCGACGCAAGATGCGATTTCCTACTGCTGACATTAACGGGATGTCAGAGCGCCTGAACAGGGGAGGAGGTGGGCTCCCTTCACAACCGCACCAGGCACTCTGTCAGTTTGTGATCACACATGCCCTTTACAAAATGCCACTGGCTTAAAATCAACCGCACATCTTCTGTACAAAGTCAGGGAAGGGTGTGGGGGCAAGTAGGCAAGAGGAAGTGAGCTCCAGGGATCGGGTGCTGGAGGGAAACTGGGGCAGAGGAGCTTCTGGCACAGAGACACGTGTATTATTTGCAGTGCTGCAGGTGGCTGCACAGCTGAAAACACGGTGGTTCCCCTGTTTGCTGTCTCCTTGCTCATGGCGAGGCTGGGGCTCTGTGGCCGGGTAGCGCTGATGCTCCTAAGGCCATTCGTGCAACAATCCCCCCTGCATCCACGCTTCGCGAAGTTGCTCAAGAGGTGCCGGGGGGATATTCTTGCCCTGCCAATGTGTGACTACTAGGCATGTGTTTCAGATGAAGGCAGAAAGAAGAAATTTGACTCCAAATGGGCACCATAAATCTGAACAGGACAAATCAGGGTACACCAAGTCAATAATCTGGTGCTGGGACGTGTTACCGAGACCTCTTTTATGTTTTATTTAGCCCATTACCAGATAGGCCATTAGACCAGAAGAAACCTTTGGCTAATCTGCTGGCATCCACCATGCCGAGCACAGGCCACCTGCTAGCCTGGTGTCCCGCAGGACCCCTCACCCACCCCTGCCCGGCAGCAGCACAGCCTCCTCGGTGGCTGAAGCTTTGCTCGTGTCTCCAAGCAGGAGATGGACAATGCCGCACGGTGCCCCGAAGGGGCTCAGCGTGGACTTCCCGGTCCCTGTCTGCCTGAGTGCTGGGCAGAGATGAAAAGCCGTTGATCGAGGACTGAGCTCTTCTGGCTTCCTGTTGAGCCTGGCCGCAGCCCTTTAATTAGGGGAAGCTAATTACATTTGACAGAGGAAAAGAGGCTGTCAAATAGTAGGGGAGAAATTCTTTTTGATTCAGCAGAAAACATGTTGACCTGAGGTGTCCCGTAGGCAGAAAACATGTTGACCTGAGGTGTCCCGTAGGCAGATAGGAAGCCGGCGTGTCGGAGAGCGGGATGAGTTGCCTTTTCAGCAGCACGTTCCCTTCGCTGGGGACGTGCCCTGTTTGGACAGTGGCCGAAAGACAGGAGGTGAAAGGCTGAGGAGGCTGAGGTTTCGTAACAGCCAGCAGCATCGCAGGGGTGGCAGCAGCCGGTGGGGTGGGGGCTGACGGGGCACGTTTAGGCTGGCCTTGGACCTGAAGAAAGCTTAGGACGTGCAAAACCTCTTGACTTATTTGCTTATCAAAGGATTTAGTCTGAACTTCCTAGAAGAAGCTGGCGCTGGCTTGAGCACAGCCCAACCCCACTGACATCCAGAAGGCATTGGGCTCCTTGGCTCCCAGAGCTCTTTGAAAATCCCAAACTTCCTCTCCCCTCCTGCCCCTGGGGGCCTGGGATCAGCTGGGGGTGCTTGCTTGTGATTTAACTGCGGTCTCGCAGAACTCAAACTCGCTCAACTCCAAGGGCTAGCGCAACGTGGAGTTTGCAGAGCCGGCGATGGCAAGCGGTTGACTAACGAGTGCTTACAGCACCTCATGGTAGCTGCTGGCACTAGGACAAGGGCAGTAAAAAGTGGATTAGATGAAGATAAATGTGAGACACAGGCAGGAACAAGTACTCTAGCAGATGCGCGGGGAAATTAATGGGGTGGTGATAATAACAAATTCTGATTCGCCATGCAGTAAATGTGTCTCTTGATAATTGGTTTCCAGCAGGACACTGACTGGGCTTGCAGGAGGGAGAAACCTAAATGGGGTGACACGTCTGCATTGCCAACGCCTTGGATAGACACTGAATCACTCAAAAGAGATAGGTGGGAAAATTGAGTTTGTTCTGTCCCCTGCAGCATTCCCCCCTTCAAAATGATATTTTCTGGATCTGTGACCCAGTCTCTTGACAAATAAATCCACAGGGCTACCAGGGAAAGGTATCTCCCAACTCCAGCGTAAGGCTGGTGTCCAGGAGATCTTGGTCACGTTACAACTGCCACCACCACCGCAGATTTCCTGCCCGACGCAGGGCAGGGGGGCACTGCTGACCCCACATGTCTGCTCGTGTACCAGACGGGGATGTGAAAGCTCCCACACAGCACAATGCGTCGCCAGATGTGTTGTTGAACTCAGTGTGTTTATGTTTGTGAAGAGAACATAGGATGAAAGGCATTACAGAAATTCAAGATATTATTTGTTATGATTTAAAAGCCATTCTGGTTTAGCAGTGCTACTTTCAAATATTTGCACCCTGCAGGCATTTCCAGATAAGGACTCAAGCCCAGCTTTTCTTTTCCGGTTCCATTTTTTAAAGCAGCAGAGTGGTTTCCAAACCCTTTGGAGATGGGTCTTTGAGCTTGTCTCGCGGTGTCCATTCCCTGGTGCCTGGGAGGAACCAGGAGGAGACGACTGGCAGGGGGCATCGAGGAGAGGGGCTGTTTTGTGGTTCCCTTGCTAGAAGCACAGGCTGCGTGCCGGGAGCATGGTGTCAGGGTGTAGGTCTGCAATGCAATTTTCTTGGCAGGGAAATCGTTTGGAGGAGTCGCGTTTCTCCATCCCCTGCATCACAGTTGGCTGCTGCCAGAACTGTGCGGATAAAACTGGGTGGCAGCTTTGCCCACCGAGTCTTTGGGAAGCCTCACTTTAACAACAGCAAATGGAAGGTTTTCTTTGCTTGCTTGGCTTTGAGGAAGGGTTGTGGGGTTTTATTTTTAGCTGGGGTCGTTTTGGTGAAGCCGTTCACAGAGCTGTGCTGTAAACACATTTCCCAGCACAGTGGAGGCTGGGGAGGTGAATGCAGCTTGGGAAGGACCTGACCAGCCAAGCTGGGACTGCTCTGGTGCTGATGTTGCCCATGTGTGTGGAACTCAGGCTGTAGCAGGGGAGGGAGGGGAGGAGGATGGGAACCCCCTGAGGCTGGCATCATTGAGGGGGAGGCAGTAAGAAGGACCCACCTCACCGCTAGCACTTGGTACTTCTGCCCAGGGGGCCTGGAGTGAGGTTGGGTGAGGATGAGAATGAATCCTGTGAGACCTCTGAGCACCTGCTAAAATCCAGTAATTTGAAAGGGTGTGAGAAGCACTAAAGACAAAAAAAAGCGTCCTTAGAAAAAGAAAATAAAAACAGATTTCTGTGTTACATCCTAAAATAAAATAAATATGTCATTTTTGACTCCCAGAGAAGGCACCTCGAAGGATGGTTTTCCCTGCTGAGCCCCCTGGCTGCACGTATCCAGCGCTGCTTGGATACTCCGTCCCCTGGGCCCTCTTTCCCAGCCTCCCCATGTTCAGCCACACCAGTCCTGGGCTCCCTCGCCCAGGATGGCAGCGGAGCGTGGCGGTGAAAGCCCCCGAAAGCGGGGAGCGGGGTCCTGCCAGCCCCAGACGATGGGCTGTTTAGCCCAACCGAAGGCGTCTGATTTCTCAGTCACCGGTTCTTGCGCACATGACCTGTTAAAAGGATTAAATTAAAAGAATTCCCAGAGCTAATCTAGTGATGATATGATGAGAGACAGGAGCTCAAGCGTATCCCAAAGATGGCTGATCAGGTTTCCTAGGATGTATTATTTATGGGGCCATCTGCTTGATGCAAGTATTGAAGTCTGAAGGGGAGGAGGATTTTAATGGAATTCACTCATTTAACTGGGACGGGGGGGTGATGCAGGTGTTCCGCCCCCACCTCCCCCAAAAACAACCCAGTGCTGTAGTTAGTTATGGAATAAAGCTGGCAGCAGTGTACCTGTGTGCCAATGCCTTCAACAAAATGCTGCTCAGCTCCCGTGTCCTCACAGAGGGGGCCATTCATGGGGTGGTCTGTTGGCATAAGGAAGAGAGGTATAAACGCATTCCAGCCTGAGTTACTGGTACCCAGGCTGTGAAATATAACCGTATAAACAGAGCCGTGGCTGGAATGTGAGGGGGCAGGGGCAGCAGCCAAAAGAGGCAGAGTCTGTGGGGTAACAGGAAAAATTCCCTCCGGATAGCTGGTTTAGTTACTGTGTGGCTCAGTAACTGTAGGGTTTGTTTACTGCTATTATAGGCATCCTGAAGCAAAATTGCAAATGTGAAGAAAGAAACTGTCTCTTTCTCTCTGATTTGGGCTGACATGCTATTTAAGTAATATGGGTCAAGAAATCTGAAATAAAACATCTTCATGAACAGGATTTGGGTTCTTTGCCTTCTTGTCTGTCTCCCCTGGTGCTAAGAGCAGCCACTTTCTGCTGACATTGCCCCATTGCAGTTGCATCATCAGATTTCTAAACATCGAAGCTTCTTCAGGCTAATGTCTAAGACTTCCTCAGTGATCGGGAATGAAATTCCCCTCAAAGCTTTAGTTGGGAAGGTTCTGCTAAGCCTTCACATGGAAATTTGCTGGAAGCTACCTGTCAGTTTGTTGCCCAGTTTCCAGTAATTCAGACTAATGACTCATCAATCCCCCCTTTATTTTTTTTCTTCCCTTTGCATCTGTCTAGAAGTAGCTTTCTGCTCCAGTTACCAGTTTAATAACACAAGGCTATCTACTGAGGGGAAATTCACACCCAGTCTTACTTGATTTGTCTCATGACAGTTTTTCTAATCCTTTCTTTTGTTTGTTACTACCAAAAAAATATATCTCCGCAGCTGGTTGTAGCGCTCAGAGATTTGTGCCTCTGGATCGGGGTGTTGTTGAAGGGCTGTTCTCCTGGATGCTGGACCTACACAGGAAAGGTTTGAGTACCAAGAAGGTGGAACATGGTGACAGCCTATAAGAAAGGCGGCTGTGTACAAAATCAGAAATGCTTTTGTGTAGGGTTTTCGCTTGGCTGAAATTTCGGTTTCTGTATTATAGAAGGTTTCTTTCAGAGTTGCTGCCTGTCTGTGCTTTATCCGGACAGGCAGGGAATTAGATTTCCATCTGATATGCAACTTGTGATAATGATCCACAGGCCAAAATTCAAGCAGGGAAAGGCAGCCGGCGGAAGGAGCTTGGGTCAGGCCATACTCCGGGACTGTTCTCACGCGTGAGCTTGTCTGTGGGGCCTCCCTGCTGTAGCAGCTCCCTGCAAGCCGTGGCATGCCGAGGTACCACTGGGCTCTGCTGGCTGGGAAACAATGCCATGGGATGCAGTGGCTGGGAGGAAGGAGCAGCGACGCTCCCCCACGAATGACCTTCATGCACACCAGTTATCCATAAGGGCCTCTGGCGAAGGGCCGGGTGCCCTTGGCATAGCCCGTCCTGCAGCACTGGGACAGTAATGGTCCGGCTGCTGTGAGTCAGGTGCATACAGTGGAGGAGAGCTGTGTGACACCACAGCTGTGGGGCCACATGGGAGCACCTCTCTGTGTGCTGCTGTAAGGTACCATGTCTTCAGGGCCAGGCTGGATGAGGCTTTGAGGAGCCTGGTCTAGTGGAAGGTGTCCCTGCCTATGGCAGGGGGGTTGGAACTGGATGGTCTTTAAGGTCCCTTCCAACCCAAACCATTCTGTGATTCTATGAGCAGCATGTACCTCTTGGCACATTCTTCAGTCCCCAAAAGACCCAGCAAGGTGCATGCGGCGCAGACCAGGCACAAACCCTCGTGAAGATTAATGCTTGGGGACATGCGCCACCTTCTTGTCACGAAAGTCACAGTTAGTAAGATGATAAAAAGCAACCGAGCCACTGGAGTCCTCTTTTGTTCCCGTTGCTGTAAGACTCATTCCAGTGGCAGATTTGTCTCTCCTTCTCCCAGCCCAAAAGCCTTGGGAAGACTGGATTTCTGTCCTGAAACTGCTCAGCTTGGCAGCTCTTCGTCTGCTGCAGTGAAACTACTTGTAGGGGCCAAGACCTTTGGGCAGCACAGAGGACCAGGGACAAAATTCTGGAGGGGCTGGCATCAAGTGGCTTTTAGGCAGGTGTCTCTGCAGAGGCTTCTTCATTTTACAGCTGCTGGAGCCAGGGTGGTGAAAGCCATGGGAGCAGACCCTGGGAATAATGAAAGAAAAGAGGGTGTTCCCGGTGGTGAGCCATTAGGGTGACTCAGTCCCATCTAACTTGGTCCTTCCTCATCCCTGCCTGGTGCCTCCCTGCCCGCTGTGCTGCAGCTCATTCAGTCAGTGACAGGGTGGGTCAAGAGGTCAAGTGAAGTGGTGGGGAAGTTGATTCTCCTTTTTTCCCTTGGGGTTCTTGTAGCCAAAGCCACTTTCCTGATCTGTATGGCTGCATGACTGTATGAAGACAGGGTGGGCAGACACAACAGTGTGGGAAGAGGCAGGGGCAGGCATTTCTTACCCCATCTCTGTTTTTAAAGGATATTCACTGCATCAGAGCTTCAGGGACCAGACTGGAACCTAAATTTTAGTTTTCTAAGGGGGTCGATCTCTTCAAGTAAGCAATGAAATTTCCTGTGGAGTCAATGGAGAACAACAAAAAAAAGCTTTTGGAGACTTCCAGGTCCTGTTTTGTTAGGTTTAGATGCCTACACTAGGTGTCTTGGATTGTGCACAATAAACAGCAAGCCACAGTAGTGGTATTTTTGAGGTGTGAATGCTCATGTTACTTCAAAGTGGTGGCGGTAAACACAGCCTCGCTTCTCAGTACGCCCGCGTGAACGTGGAGGTGTGGCTGGTTGGCTTTAGCTGAGCCCAGGGTGGAGTACCCAAGCCCTCATGGGCTGCGTGCAGCTGCTTCACCACTGTATGGCCAGATACATGCTGTGGCCACCAATATTCACCCGCACGTGGCCAGGCATCCTGAGGTGTGATCCGATGGGTACATCCATTTCCATTGAACACCTGGGTATGTATCTCGTCGTAGCTGTTCTGGCACTAAAACCACATAATGTGCCTCCAAAATACAGCTGTAACTGCATCAGAAGTTTCTGTCAACTGACTGTGAAAGGAATTGACTGTTCTTTAGGTCATTTTTGATGTTTCTGGGATGGCCCATTGAAAACCAGACCTTTTCAGCACGCAGGTGCCGCGCTCACTCTCTGTCCCTGGCCAGTTACCAATTCAGAGAAATTATTTATTGATATTACTGATCTCCATTCTGTTTAGTCCTCCTGAATTATCCATCACAAGAGGTGAAAACCCATTGCACCTGGAGTAAAAGATAGTTCTGCTGCCGCAGCGTGGCTGGCATGTACCAGGAGCACGGGTCTCTACAAGACGGAGCCTTGTTTCCTGCAGTGAGGTGAGCCTGCGGGACCAACCTTCTCCCTCTGGCCCTCCTGCTGACCCTAGGTGTGCCATCCCTCCATACACCTCCCGGATGCTGGCTCCCAGCTCTGCTGTACCGTCAAGTACCAGCTCCCAACACCTGCAAGAAATTAAAGAGCACCAAAATACTCCCAGGTGCCGGTCGCTCATCGGGCAGCTGACACAAAAGCCTGAATTCATTTTGTGTGAGAACACGGGTACATCTGCTTGCAATCATCTTTCTCCAGGCAGCCAGCCTGATGAAGCAGAAATGTGATTCTCCACACTTGGATCAGGAAGCGCTCGGCAGATGCCTGTGGCCGAGGGGCTGGGACTGGGGAGAGGCAGAAGAAACGCGCCTTTCACGCCCGGCATCCCCGGCAGTCCCACAGCTCTGGCCCTCACAGCCTCGGTCATTTCTTGCCCCTCTTGCAGGAGGCAGGACGTGCTGATATAAAGAGAAACTTGTTCTGTGGCAGGAAAGGTCGTTTCTTCTGGCCAGGAATTTGGGAAGGAGACAGGAAGCATATTATTTTAAAGGTAACTGATAAAATATTTCTTTTCTGGAGGAAGGGGTGGAATGTCAAAAAACATGTCAGTGTTCTTAGGAAACAAATATTGTGGGGTCTTATTCCTGCCCTGACAACAACTGTGGGGTGTCGTAAAGAAATGTTTTAGCCTTCAGTGGTCTGTAGCCTCATGCAGGGTATTTTCCTTGCTGGAAGGATGCTCTTTGTCCGTCTGTGCATGCGTGTGTGAATGCACACGCTGTAGTGGAGGAAAAGGCTGAAAATATTTGTAGTAAAGGATAGTGAGTGGACACAGAGGAGTATTAGCAGAGTCTCTGGTGATGCTACTGTTTGTTTCTTAATATTCTCTTTATTGCAGCTGATTAATGAGGAAACAACTGAAAAATCAGTACTTTAAGGAAAGCTGCAGTTTGTAGCCCAGATGCATTACAGTGTATGTACTTTTGTAGATTTGTCAGATGGCATTTCAAAACTTGCCTTTCATGCTGCTATACAGGAGGACTGAAAAAGCAATTTATAGGTGTAATTAAGAATGCCAAGTTTGGGGAATAAAGGGGAAAGTGCTTTGAACATAAGCAAGTTTGATCATGGAGTAGCTCATCTTCACTGTGATTCCTGAAAGCAAGCTGAAGGCAGTGGTCACAGTTTACTTTTAACCCTCAAATCTGCTGATCCTCCTAAGACTGGTTTTTACCAGCTCACAGCCCAGATAGCCAGAGGACTTAAGCTGGCTCAGCACGCCGCCTCAGCGCCCCAAGACACGTGTGCCCCAGCCCAGCCGCAGCATCCCCCCGCTTGGATTGATAAACGTGGTCAGAAGGGACCCTTCTCCACATCCCTGACTAACAATGCAGCCGTGCAGGAAAACTCTGTGCTGGTGGGCTGGGCAGGGGGACCTGGGGCAAGGCAGCCTGCTTTGCGTTTGCTGTTTGGCAGCGTGTGGTTAAATCAGCCACAGATTTCTTCTAACCTCTTTGAACTGAGATCTTATCAAGACCTTCCAAGGTCTTTTCTTAGGCTGAACACTATTCTTGGCCTCAAACAAATGCCTAATAGAAAGGGGAGCTCTCCTGGATAAGGCTGACTCTGGTCACTTTTAGGTACCTAGCTGGCTTGGGGAAGTTCTTAATATAAGAGTAGGGTGGAAAAACATTGTTTGTTTTTAGCAAGGGCAGGGGATGGGGATGGACAGACACCGTTTTAAAAAAATGTGGCATGCAGGGGCCTATTCCCTTCTCTGAATGTGTGAACCTTGCAGTATATTCACTTCGCATTCGTGTACACATGCAGAATTTGAAGGTGACAATAGAATGCCCTACGCTAGGGCGTGAAGATTGGAAGGGAAACATCTGTCATTAAAAAACAATAGGAAAAAACATGTATTTAGCACAGGCTGAAACGCAGAGAGATTTGCATGCTGTGATTGGCTTGACTTACTACAGGCAAGACTTAACGATGTACAGAAGGGGCTGTCTGAAAGAAACTGGGCGGCATCTGGTATTTTCTGGGGCTCCTCTCCTAAATGTTCATTTGCATGTTGCGACACACTGACACTCCGTAATAAACCCATTCGGGTATTAATTTAGAGGTCTCGTACTCAACGTCTTTTTTTTAATACGGCTTCCTTCCCTGTGAATGCTAATGCAGATATACGGAGCTGAGAAGCTCCCCAATGATAGACACAGATGGGATGCCTTTAAGGCTTTGTCAACGGCCCCTGAAAATATTGATCGCCAAGTGTGGTTACTGAGGAAAGATGCTGAAGCCTTTGGAGCCGAACAGTTAAGAGAGCATGGATCAAACCTGGATTTTCAGTTATAGGAAGGATAAGCCCCTATGTCAGTCCGTCCCTGTGGCAGGCAGCCAGTCTGGTGGTTGGGTCTCAGTGCAGTGATGGGAAAACGCCCATCTTTGTTCCGCTGCTCTGTGAAGGCTGTGCTTGCAGAGAATGTTCTCGCCTCGCAGCTTTCCTCCTCAGCAGGAGGCACAAGGACAAGTCTTCAACTTCTGGGAGTAAATGTAATTTGTCAAGGCCTTGCAGAATCGGGTCCCGCTCTTGCCCCTTGGTCTTTGCGATCTGTTATGGTGCCGCCCTTCACCTACTCTGCTGCTTACCTGCAGCCCCTCTGCTCCCCATAGCGCAGTCATCAGCCGTCGGCTGATTACAGGTATGGCCTGAGGCCACTGGCGTGCAATTGATGGGAAAGCGGTGACGGTTAGAGTGGAGGGAAGTTGGCTTCGTCTGACGCTTTTGTATAAGTCTGGAGCAATCAATTTCATAGGTGATTTGTAAATGTACAAACGCTACGCTACCACCTGTCTTTTCCTTCCCTTCACATCCGAGAGAGACGCATTGATGTTAAAGCTAGAAGACATCACCCTGTGCTGGCCCCCTGCATAATTCAGATCCTCTGACATTCCCTGTATAAACTCTTGTTTCAGGATCAAGAAGAGTACTCGTGACAGAGACTATCTTTTAGCAAGAAAAAAACCCAAAACCTCCCCTTGATTAAGAAAGATCCACATAGTCCAAGACAATCCTCCTGAAGTTGTGCCAGTGTTGTCCATGAAAAATGTCTTATAACTTCCACATGCTTGTTAACACCCGTCTGATATTTTCCCTCAGAAGTTAGCCTCTGAGCCCATTACACATCCAATTAGATTATGAGCACTCCAGAAGGGAGGTTACATCGCCCGTGCACAGAATTAAAGTGTTATTAAAAAAAATAGACATGTTTCGTAACTGTAATTGTTGTTGTCACAAACTCAGCCTCACATCATTTTGGATAATTTATTCCTGAAGCTGTTCCCATAGGCTGGGAAGGGAAAAGGCAGATACATTTTCCAATATACTGCTATGCAGAGGATGTGCTTAGATCTTTGAATAATATTCCTGTTTTGTACTGTTTATTTACATATGAGAGTTTAGTTCGCTGCGTGTGAGAGCTTATTTTTAAATGAAAATATGTGATGTTTAAGTGGAAACCAGAGATGAGTATGGGAGAGAAACCTCTGATGAAATATGAGGAGGTGGAATTTGTCCATAATGAAACCAAAATGAAGGTATTCTGACAGCCTTCACTTTACTTTGTTTCTTTCTTTAGCCTAGCCTGGAGGTGTCTGTGTGCTTGCAGGGAAATCAATCTGTGCCTTGGGCAGCGGGATCTCTCCATGGCTAGGGGACACTGATTGATTGATTGTTTCACATACTGAGACTGTAGGTCTGGTGGGAACTGTATAGGAATGGTGACAGTATTGGAGATTCGAGAGTTTGGCTTCTTTGCTAAAATAAATCTTACAACACATTTTTTTTCAGATAAAAAGTCCTCTCTCTGTTCTGTATTTGTGTCTCCTCTCCTCTCATTTCAGTATGGCTTGTGTTAAGTACAATATAAATTAATAAGTCATGTAAATTAGTCCTATGGAAAAGCTTTTCCATAGGCATATTCAGTGGCTTTGTAATGATTCAGTGATTGGGTTATATTGTTTTGTTTGGTGGTGGTTGTGGGGTTTTTTTTGTTGGTTTGTTTTTAATTGTAACACTATTTCACACGAAATGTCCAACCTAAACCCCATGACAAAATTTTCATATGAAATGATCAGTGGTAAAGTGCTGACATTATTAAACCCAAGGACAAGTGTTGCATTTGAGTCAACAGGACCAGGATGTTTCTTGTCCAGGTGTCTAAAATTTTACCAGCAGCAGGCCAGGCTAGGTCTCTGAAATATCTGCTCCCACATCAGGTACTGAATGCTTCAAAGTGTGACCGACATCTGCTCCCCCGTTTTCTCTTTGTATTAAAAAAAAAAAAAAAGGCGGCAAGCCTCCTATCTTCTTCTGTCTCCACCCTACTGACCAGGGAGGTGGCTGGGTCACCACCCCTGGAGGTATCTAAAAAACGTGTAGATGTGACGCTCAGGGACACGGTTTAGTGGTGGGCTTGGCAGTGCTGGCTTAACGGTTGGGCTTGACAATCTTAAAGGTCTTTTCCAACCTAAAAGGTTCTATGATCTTATCATCTCTGATTAACAAGTGGTTAGCAACAGCAAAGTTGTATTGCATGTTGCATGCTGTCCATGCAACTGCATCAATCAACATGGGGAAAAAAGAAGTTTAAATGACAATCTTTAAGAAGATGTTCCTAACCCAGTTATTGCTTGAGTGGAAATAAACAAACTAATACCACTGGCCTCTCCTGATCTATCACACAGTCACTGCTGTGCTCGTGCCCTTTCTGTAAGGTACAAGAAGTCCTCCATTTGTCTGCATGTTTAGTCACTCCTGTATGGCTAAACACTAACCTGGACACACATGGAAAAGAAAGGGATCAGCATCACCAGAGCATCACTGCAGTTACCCTGCTCAGCTCCCCCCCAGCTCCAAACAAGGTGCAGCTGACATGTATCAGACTTACAGCCACTGCATCATTACTAATAATTACCAGGTGAAAGCACCTTTCCACTGTAGCATTAGGTGCTAACATTACCTAGTAGAAAGGCAGTCACTGTCCCTTACTTAGGAAGAGTACTACAGACCTGCCGTGCAGGGTGTGAAGAGATGTAAAACCGGGTAAACGTTCTTCAAAGCAAAAATCACTGCAGCCTTCCCTTAAAAAAAAACAGAGGAGTTGGACACAACGGTTTATAATGGCAGTTCTTGAGAAAGGAGGAGGTGAAAGACTTTTGTGTTGGTTTTGGTAGAAGTAAGCGATTAAGTTGCTCACCCCACCGTGAAGAATTACAGCCTCAGAATTCCTATTTCTGAAGCAGGTCAGCTTTCTGGTTAGAAGTGTGTATTTGGTCTGGTCCAAAACTGAGTGATCGGGCCCAAAATGGTGTAGTCTTGCCCACCAGGACATTTTTTGATGGAGAGGAAACAACATGCTGGATGGCAGCGTATTGTATTAGCTCCTCTGTGCCACAGCCATCCCCCATGGCAAGAGCTCCAGGGCGTAAGAGCAATTATGCCGATGCCTGGAGGAGCTAGGAGGGACTTCAGGAACCTGTCTAGTCAACAAATGCGGGCAGGTTCTTCTGCCTGGGGGAAGGAGAGCCAGCTTGCGTTCAGTTGTGCAGCCCTATAAGCCCAGATAGACCTGATGGGCCCTACTGTGAGCTGGGTCAGGCCCTGTCATGGGTTTTGGGATCAGAGCCCAGCGGTGTTCCCCTCTGACACCCACTGAACACAACCCTAGGAGAGCAGAGGGCCAGGGATGAAACACCTGCCTTTCCAGGGGAGCCACGTTTCTCTACGGCAGCGTTTTGTGCGATCCAGGGAAAGCAGCGGCAGACTGGGATTTAAGCTTTCTGAGATAAATAGGATTTATCCATATCTGGGATAAATGGGTTTCTGCTCCGATAACCTGAATATCGTGCTCCGAGCGGGGACATGCCGCCTGCTACCCAGGCTCCCTCCCAAAGGCTCGTGTTGGACCCGAGGAGACAGCAACCACCCGCCCTCTGCTGCGGACGCCTCTGCCGCATGCCGGCCATTTGGGCAGGCATTTTGCATGCCGGGGGCCTGCCTCAGGCAGGCTGGAGGTGCTGCTGAAAATTTCAGCCCGTGTGATTCCTACCTGCCTGGGAAGGCAGGCAGGGGAAAGCAGGCTGGTGTGTGTATGCTAAAAACGCCTGGCAGGCCTCAGGCGATGTTCCAGCCCCCCCTTGCTTTGAAACAGGGTCTCCAAACTGAGCAATGGGTGGCAGCAGCTGTCTGGGATGCGGCCTTTTTCCTTCCCCCCAAAAATCCACCTACTTTGTCCCTTTTCAAATTAAAAATAAAACCAGTTTTAAAGCACATGCTCAGTAGGCATACCCTGTGTCCTTGCAGGTCTCTGAGGCTTACATCCATGCTGGAGAGGATGGAGTGGAGATGCGTGGGGCTTGCCTGACCACCTGGGCTGTCATCCATCACTGCTGGGGCTGAGGGGACTGAGGGGACCAAGGCACAGAGACAGAAACTTTGGGTAGAGAGGGCCTGTCACAGTCTCAAGCCCTTTCCTCCTCAGCAAGCAAGCTTGTTCTGCGAGTAAACTCCCCTGCACGGGCAGAAATCCACTCTGGAGCACACCCAAACATAACAGGCATCAGGTCATGTCGAAGAGGTCATGAAGACACCAATTTGGCCTGCAGGGAGCAGTTTTAGGCATTGCTAAAGCCTCAGATACAAGACAGGAGGAGGAAGCGATCTGACCGGGGCGCTCAGGGTGCGTGGGATCGGTGTGGATTCAGATCACACCTCGTCACAGTGACCTGCTCCGGGGACAATGCTTACCCAACATAGAACCACAGAATCTTTTAGGTTTTAGGAAAAGACCTTTAAGATCATCAAGTCCAACCGTTAACCCAACATTGCCAAGGCCACCACTAAACCGCATCCGTAAGCACCACATCCACACGTCTCAAATCCCTCCAGGGATGGTGACTCCACCACTTCCCTGGGCAGCCCGTTCAGTGCCTGACAACCCTTACCCAATCTAAACCTCCCCTGGCACAACTTGAGGCTGTTTACTCTTGTCCTGTCACTTGGGAGAAGAGACCAAACCCCACCTCTCCGCACCC
>NW_010256017.1:147185-151038 GCF_000690775.1 Eurypyga helias
CAGTTTACTTCTTGCAGTGAGGGCCCCAGAACTGATTTTTGAGGTGCAGCCTCACCAGTGCCCAGTACAGGGGGACAATCACTTCCCTTGTCCTGCTGGGCACATGCACCCCTTGCGGCTTCCCCTGACCTTACAGTTGCTGATGTGATGGTGCTGTGGTCCCAGCCCAGCTTTCTGGTGAAACACGAGGGAGGAAATAACACTCTCGTGATGAGGAGTTGGATGGGGGTGCACGAGGATGGGGAAACGGTGTCAGCTGGGACAAGGCAGCTGGCAGTGGTATGGGACACTCTTCAGGGAAGGGCTTGATCCCCGTGAATAGTGTGTGGTCACTGATGACATGATGTAGCACAAGGTCAGACGACAGCTTTTTTTTATGATGTGAGTGACACCCAGACCGTGAGTAAGCCCAGAGTTTTGGGGAAAGAACAGAAATGTGTACAACCCATTATAACAGCAATAATGTGTAGGAAGAGGGATGCTAAAATCAAATTGCTAAATTTAAGATTTTTAAGACTTTGTGTTTGCTAATCTCTGAGTAGTTGCAGCCTGTTTGTTGGGTGGGTGTTTTCTGTTGAGGTTTTTTGTTTTCTTTTTTCTTTTTTTTTTTTTAAAGAGTGTGCATGCATTCTGGTTGAGAACAATAAAACAAGGGAATGAAAACAAGTCAAAAATATCTTAGAAATAAGAGTTCAGAAAAAAAATGTTTTGAAGCATAAAAAGAAGAGTCCCGAGAGACAGCAGTAAAAGGAAGAATGATTTGAGTTAAATCAGGCTGCGGTAAAACGACACGCCGTAATGTACTGTGGTCCCTCTCCACCTCCCTTACCGTTAGATCTGACTCGCAGACTTGCTATATATTTCCAGGTTTATCCTAAAAATATCCTGGAAGAAGTGGAAGCGAAAAAGGAGAAGGGTTTCTTAGAGAGAGAATTTTTTGTGTCCCTCTGCAGAAAGGAAGCAGCCGCGATCAGATAACGATGTGGAACTACTCTGCTTCTCGCTGTGCTCTTCACAGGAGCACAAAGGATAATTCTTCAGCGAGGGCAGCAAAGTACTGTCAGCTAGTGAAGGGAGGAGGACAGAGAGACCAACTGACCCCATTCCTTAGGGTCAGCCAGAAGCTGCACAAAATATCAGCAGTAGCCACACATAGGGGACAAAAAAGAAAGTCTGTGTTTTATGCTATTTTCTATGGAAAATATAAACACTAATATTTATTACTAACATGGAGCGAAGTAATGGTGTGACCAGTTGAGGCGCAGCAGATGAAATGTGTCCCAAACCACGTGTTGAGGCCAACGAGGCTCACAGCCAGCAACAAATAAACTTTGCCTAAAGCCAAAGTGTTTGTCCTGAGCCTCCGGGCTGGTCCTGTAACTATCAGGAAGACTCTGGAGCAGTGGAGGAAATAGTATGAAACTCCAAATGTTTTGGAAAGAACTGACTGATGACTTAAACGTTCTTCCTTCTGTTTGGAAGGGAAACATGACTCCTGCGGTTTTCTTGGAACAGGCTGCAGAAAACAATCTGGAGTGCCTCTACCCTAAGGCTAGCGACCAGGGCAATATGGTTGGGAGATTTTGTAAAAATCTCATTAACAGAAAATAATAATTTTCTGGGCACTGGGAACGCTGTTCAATGCTGCCTTGGTCTTCAGCAAATGGGTCGTTTTAGTGGATCATTAAAATCGTTGTGGTGCTTCTTTGCAAAAGATGAAGTGTCACCTCCTGCAAGCCCTGGCCAATTTCTAACTTATCTGCCTACTGAGTTAGTAAACTTAGGCCGGGTCTCAGTATTTATCCTAAGTCTTGTTCTATTTGGTGTTTTGGTTTTTTTTTTTTTCCCTTGAAAACCCAGCTTTGGGAGTCTTGTGATTATGTAAGCAGTTAATCCACACTATATTTAAAGAAACACTTGAAAAAAAATGAAGCTTATTAAAGGAAGAAGGAAAGACCAAAATCAACATTTTTAACATGATTTTTTGTGCTTTGAATTTCTGAATATCCTTGCATGGTCATTACTGATGCTATCTCTTACATTTTAATGGATACAGCACAGTTCTCTGAACAGCTACCGTGATGGGATGCAAAAGCAGAGGTGTCTCCGTTGTTGAGGAATCTCTCTACTTAATTTTAGGCAAAATGCACACTACACTAATAATGAAAGAATTCAGACACCTAAAAATTCAGTGATGCTTTGGGGCTGAGATTTTTCCCCTGTTTTAGTTCCGGTCAGTTAAACAGCCACACATGCCCACAGCACTTTAGGTAGTTTCAGAAGCCACTGGGCTTAAGACACTACGCATGAACTCAGAGATCCCACCGGGCAATGGGGTTGCCCGAGGAGTCGCCAAACATGCAGCGAGTTGCAGAACTGTTTAAAAAACCAGCTAGAATCCTATCTGCTTACCCCCAACGCCATGCCCGAAGTCCTGGAGGCTCCGAAGACAGCGCCAGTGGGCACTGGGCTCAGTGACAAGGATTTCTCTGGCTCCAGTGAGCTCCTTGCCTGGCTCCTGCCCGTCATTTCTCAAAGTCAGTCTCAGAGGGGCTTTCTGTTGGATTGCTCCTAGATTTCTGCCTCAACACACAGGCTTACAAGACCATGCTTGGGAAGTGGTGAAACCTGCCAGCTCCATCCTGCCATCGTGACACAGGCATCCCTCCTATTAGCGCTTCCCTTTATGCCAAGGGTCTTGACGGAGTTTTACACAGTGTGTGAAGGTGCTCATGCTCACCGCTCCTCATCCCAGAGCTGTCTGGGGAACAGTAAAAAAAAATTAACATCTTCCACCAGCGTTTCGACACCAAGAGTCTACCATTTTCACCGGCGGTGATGAAAGACGTTTGACCGAATGACGTCATTATTCATGAGCGCAGACCCTCTTACCTAGAGCCCTCGGGGATGCGGTGCAGCTGTGCTGGCAGAGCGCTCCCGGCACTGCCCTATCAGTCCTACACAGGCAGCCACTCTGTTTTCACACAGCAAATAGCAGAAGGGGGTACCGCGGGCATGTCGATAAACGTAGGTACTCATCTGAAGGTAAATACTTCTAATGATGCAGTAGTCACCAGCAAAAAAAACAGGAAATAAATGTGTCTTCCTACAACACCAGGAACTGCCTTAGTCCTTGAAATGACCTGGAGCAGAAATACAGATTGGCAGTGGGAAAATACCAGTCAGCTTTCACCACTGCCTTTGAAAAGGAGTGGTGTTATGTTTTTACACAGTCTCTTTGCTTTATGTCATAAACTTCTGTCCCTTGAACTGAGAAAGTGACCCCTTCTGGGAAGGAACCGCGCTCCGTTTAACCCTGAACATTATATTCTTCTGCCAATCACTTTTTCCAGCACTGGAGCAATGATTTTCTACAATAACCTTGCACTTGAGTCAATCCAGTCTCTGGGTTTCACCAGACAGCATTCTCTCTCGGCTGTTTTGTGAGTCATGGTGATATATTTGGTATCTGGAGGAGGTACCATGCCTTGTACCCCCTTGGTCCAGAGGTACCACGCACCTGAAGTTCTGCAGAGCCCCAACTCCCACGCAAGGCTTGTTACAAACCCACTAGCAGAAAAAAACACCCTTTGCCTTTACCAATATAGCAGTGGACTGTAAATACCCACGAGTTATTGCTCTGGTTTTCCAAATTATCTACATCACGGTTGTTTCATGTAGCCCAACTCTCCACTTCTGTCCCTTCTGGCTGTATTCTGTAACGAGCTGCCGAAAAACCTCAGGCAGTTTTAGTCCAGAAGCTGTCAACGTTAGGCTCATGAAAGGGTGTATTGATTCCGAAGAGGAGGCGCTTGCTCCAACACATGGCGTTTAAGGCTGCTGACACTGGAAA
>NW_010256017.1:151074-152416 GCF_000690775.1 Eurypyga helias
CAGAAAGGGTGGGCTAATCTTGGTTCTCAAGGAAATTGGGCTGGGACACCAGCCTCCTGTGGCAGTGCTTCTATCACAGGGGTCTGGAAGGTGCTGCTCCCTCCCACTCTGCTCCCAAGCTCCCACCAAAAACATGGCTCCTGCAGACAGCAAAGGGGATGCTTTGGATGGAGTGAGCTCATTGCTTTGTCGAGCTGCTGCTTCAAATGGGGTGAGCATTCACCCCAGGTGTTAGCTTGGGGGTGCTGGGCGGCAGAGGGAGGCGGGAAAAGGCTTCAGGTGCCGCTCCCAGTACCTTTTTCACAAGGGGAGAGATGCGAGGGGCAACCAGGTGCGGTCACCTGAAGCGACAGTTGGGGCTGGGGACCCGCTGAGGGACCAGCCCTTGTTTCTGCATTTTACGACGAACAGCAGAGCCAGCCATAGGGTCTTCTCCCACCCCCATAATTAGCCGTGGCTGAAACAGCACTGAAGGGCTCCACATCTCATCACGGGAAGCTGCCACGCCACTGCACGGCTCCCTCGCCGGACACAGGCGTGTATGTCTATATACACCTATGTATTCAATGCACGTTTATATACAGTATATACTCTGTGTGGGTGTGTGTATTCCTCTGCAACCGACCTGGACACAATCCTTGGATGAAGGAGCCGAGCCCCAGTGCTTGCCAGGTTTCTCACAAGTAGGTTACAGAGAGGGTCCGTCTCTCCCTCGCCTCCCCCTAAATCCCTCCCGCGCTCCTCGCCCAACCCTGGTGCAGCATCAGCAGCAGCCGAGACACCCACAATGGCCTCCTGAGGCTCGTGGGTCTCTGCTGCGAGGGAAGAGAGAGGTTTGTGTCCGGGGATTGGGCAAGGGTTTGGCTCGGCTTTGCCTGGGGCGTTGCTGGGGTTCGCAGGGAGGGAGCTGGGTGAAGCAGCCTTGGCGGAGGGAGGCTCGGCTCCCGGATAGGAAAAGGCGGCGTGAGTTTAGGCACCGTTACAGCTGCGATCCTGCTGAGCGAGGACTTTCCGTTTGTGAGTTTGGCTTTGGTCCCCAAGTTCTCGGTGTAGGCTAAACCCGTCTGCGTGCGGAATAAGGAACCTGAGTTGTCTTTTAAGGCTGAACAGTTTAAAAGTGCTGGGTTTTTCTGTGGGCTCGGGAGACGGTGGGAGGAAGGGGGATAGAAAAAGCCCAGAGCTAAGCCACCTCTGGTGATGCCGACTTGGATTTTCCCCAAGGCAATCTCTGGTTTCCATCAAAACCCATACAACCCGGGTTTATATACGCAGAGACGCGTCCAATGCCGCGCTGCAGCCCTTCGCTTTGGCAAATGCTGCTGTCAGAATGGCCTGGACAGGC
>NW_010256018.1:0-33609 GCF_000690775.1 Eurypyga helias
AAAATAAAACATATGATACAATATATTACAACTGCTCACCTGCCACTGATGCACAGCCAGGTCCTCATAAGTGAGAGTCGGAGCCAGAGAGCCTGAGAGCAATTGCAGCAGAATCCAGGTGATCCCCATGACCATTAACACAACCAGGAAAACCAATCTATCCATCAACTCACAAAAGAACGAGCAAGCAAAGAAATTAGCAAAGCAGCTAACACAGGTGTTAACAAAGGAATTAAGGAGTTAACAGAAGAGTTAAGGACCCAACAAATGAGTGTAACGGCCCCTGAGCCCACTCCCCACTTTCGCACCAAGCATAAGGTACTATGGAATCAAATACTCCTTTGGTTAGTTTGGGTCAGCTGTCTGAACTTGGTGTCCCTCACACTGCCTGTAATGAGAAAGTTGGGAACACAGATGCAGCATCAGAAGCTGGGGAAGACATTTACAAAATACTTGTATACTCTTACGGGTTATACTGCTTTAGTATGCTAATATTTGGCCTCAAGGAAAATAGTATTAATTATATCCTAATTGATGAAATTCTAATTTATATGTGGCCTCTGTTTTGGCTACATGCAGCACAGTGTTTGAAAATTATTATATAGAAGCCCATCAGTGCAGAACAATTCCACTTTATTGTAAAAAGCACTGTGAATATGCACAAAATGTTCTTAGACAAATATCTTCTAGTGCTTGTTCAGATCCCTGTGTTTTGGCTGGTACCATTAGCCGCAGGGTAGGTATCTGCAAACTTTGGTTACTGAAATTATGGAGATGTACACTGGATTACAGTGGTGGATAGATTTAGTTTACCTATTTCACTGGGAAACTCAAATTGGATGTACATAGATAATTTAATAATATGGCATAATACTATATATATTGAATAATATGAGATTTTGGATAAAATAATGCTCCAGATCTGCTACTTTCATTAACTGAAACGGTGCCAAGTTTCATTACTTTTATCACCAGTCTTCAAATCTGGTGTTTTATTCTTAAGTCACCAAATATGAAGTTAGTATTATATGGAAGTCTGATTTATTTTAAAAATAAAAATAAGAACATCCAATGTTCATGGTTCTGAAGCCCAGCCTGGAAGGAAATAAAAAGAGGTTCCCTAAACCTCCCTAAATCTTAATTCCTTTAGTTCCTGGAACTGGCCATAGAAGTGTGTTGGGTGCCCATCTGTCATTCTCCATCCTGTCAGGTGGCCTTTGAATCGTAACTAAAGTAAATGCAAGGGGGGAAGTATCCATCAGCATAGAGGTTTTCCACCTCTTAAATGTGCTTTGCCTTGGATGCTTTTTCAGCTGAGAGTTATGATAATTATATGTCTTATGGATTTGCTCACCATGATAACCATTGCATAAAGTATCTCAGGCAACACCTCAGTTCCTCAGAGATGACCTTAGTGAAGATCTAAGTGTCAATATGAGGTACTGCTTTTGGACATATGTCTTCCTACTAAAATATTAATTAGAAAGGTTAAATAAAACCTCTTGAATGCTTTTTAGAGCAGTAGAAATAATAACTTGTGCATCAATATTGACCATGGAGTAAAGCCTACCCAAAAGAATCATGTAGATATGTGAGACCATATATACATCTCTCCAGCTTTAACTGTCTAGATTAATCCCATAATTGCTTCCAGAGAAATAACAGATTAATTTGCTGATTTAACAGTTTCCATATTCATTATATTTATAGTACATTTGCAGACCAGAAGGTGATAGAGAATCCAGTGACAACTGCTAATGGGCCTTGGATATCAAGGAGATTGTAGTACACTAATGGTCATGTATTCCAGAAGTATTTTCAGATAAACAGAGTGGAAGTTTCCAGGCAACAAAGAATTTGACAAAATCAAGTCCAAATCAATCACATAAGATGCCTACATTTACCTTAAATAAAACTCATAAGCCGTTTCACAAAAGTGAAATATGTATATGTTAGTTTTGTGTACCCAGCTGTGGTGGCAGACTAAGTTCAGGATTTCCTTATCAAATTTAAGGAACTGGGCTGAGAGCTTTGACAATGTGTGTAAGGAAATATTTGGACATCAATTCAATTATAGCTGGTACTGTAAATATAATCAGAAGAAATTCATTAGTCAGTAAGGTCAAAAATATGACAGTGGGGAGGAGGCTCGGTAAGGTGAAGATAACTAAAGTACTAGCAATCAATATATCCTTTCTTTCCTACCATTATCTGAAGGCTTCACTGAAACTAAAATTAAAAAAAAAAAAAAAGGTGGGGGAGGGTGTGGTGGGGAGGGGGTTGTGAAAGCTTGCACTGGCTGGCCACCGTGCATGGATATTGAAGATTCCCACTCTCCTAGGTGTAGCTCTACATTGCTAAAAACTGAGGCTTAGCGGCTAGTGTGATCTGCAGATAGAACGTTTTATTTCCTACTCATAATGAAGACAAAAGGGTGAGATGAAGGCATTTCCATCTTCAAAGAAAAAGAAAATCTCTTCTTCCTTTCATGTTTTTTTTGTTAGTAATTTTCAAAACATTTATGGGAAACATTTCACAGAAGTTAAAGATTACTAAATGTGTATACATTTTATTGTAACTTCTGAAGTACATTTTTGCATCCTGAATTATTGCACTTACAGGTAAAAAAAAAAAAAACAAAACCAAAAAAAAACCCAACACCAAGAAAAACACAGACTGTTTTAAGATATTAGGATGGAAAAAATTGAACAGCCCCTGGTTGAAAAAAAAAAAAAAAAGCTGGTTTTGTAATGCTGTTACAATCTTGCCACATTTGTAGAAAAAGTTCTCTGTACCAAAAGCTCAGAAGGTGCTTAGTACATTGATCAAGTAGCTATAAACAGCAGCAAACTGCAGCTGCCCAGGCCTCTGGGGAATACACATGCAGTCAGTTTGTTACAATTTGGAAATTACTTCTGTAGCCAAGCAGTTTGTTATTAGGGATGTAGAAAAGTGCTTTTTCAGGGAACAGGAAAAACATTAGCAAAACCAGCACCAAGAAGCTGCAGGAACAGCACTTATGTACAGCGTTTGCCATAAGAACAGGAAGAAATCTCCTGATTGTGAGCGGCTTTGAAGCCCTCTGTGATTAGAAAGCAAAAGACCTCTGTTGGGAATAGAAGTTGCACGAGTGTTGCATATAAATAACTTCAGGCGACCGACGCCAACGCTCAGCAATGCTTGCACAGGGAGTGCAGCCAGCCTGCAGCCGGCAGCTGCTCCCCTTTGCCTTCTCAGCCCCGGGGGACTGGAAGGGGGCAGAGGTATCATTGTTAGGCTGGGGAAGGGTTTTTTTTCAGGCACAGAACCCAGAGAAAACACGTACTGCAGGTGTTAGGAGAAAGAAAATGAGATACGTGGTAGAAGTGTTGTCAGTGATGCTCTGGGATAATTGGGAGCATGGGCTTTGCCACTGCAACAGATGATTCCCTTGGTCTTTCAGGCTAACCAGCAAGATATTTTGGCAGATTAGGTTCACAAAAACATGTTGTTAACTATACACAAAGACATGGGGTCTAGCTTAATAAACTCTGGTGCTCTAATTGTCAGTTTCCAAAACACAAATATCAATAGTGGCCATGGAGGGCTCAAACATACCCTAAGAAACATTATCGCAGCCCATGGCCTGTGCTTGTTCACCAAATAAATATCTTTACAGAAAATATCTTTACAGAACTTGGAGGATATTTGAGGATCTAAATATCAAGCATTGTGGCTAGTGAGCTGTATTGTGAGGATGGATTTCCATTTCCGTTTGCCTCTTTGGACAAAAAACTTAATCCAAGGTGTCCATGTCCCCACAGGACCCAGCCCAGATAGGTCAGGATTTTTTTAGCAACCTTGTAAAGTGCTGATTCCAAGCCTGCATTTTCTTTTTCTTTAATTTTCTTTCTACTGACATTCAAAATTAGATCATTAATTTCATCATCAATTATGTAATTTTTATTGAAGTACTTATATAAATACATGCTTATATGTAAAATAGAAATATAAATGTCCATCCATATTGTAATTATAGGGGCATTTTTGAATCTCATTATCAATAAGCTTCAAAATTAGAATTTATTTCTTCGAAGGTGACTGCCACTTGAAGGAGATATTTGTCAACTATCTCTTCACTATAAAATAGCCTGTTTCTCTTGAATTTAGGAAGAAAAAAAAGCAGGAGGTAGTTTCCTTGTTCAGCACTGCATATTGAATGAACTATTCCTGGTCATGGTTTTTTTGTCTGGAAGTACAAGTACAGCAAAATCTTCAGTGTGTAACCAAAAAAAAAAAATCAATAGTATAATAATAGTATATGGTTCTAGATAAAGATATTTTTGAAATTATTATTTGAATAAAAATTATAGTAAGATTAGAATAAATGCTTATGTTTTTCACCCAGTATTTTGATGGTCATATATCATGAAGTTCCTGATGGCTTCAAGTTTCCACAAATTAAGTTATAAAAGAAGTCCCAGTTTGTTAATTTTCTTGTTTCCCTATCAAACCTGAATTGTATCATTTCCTACATAATATGTATATGAAACATTACCTTGAAGTGTGTTACTAAATCAAAGTTGATGCATAATTAAAACAAGTATTAACTGCTGCCACATAACTCAGACTATTAGATTTTTTCCCAGAATGAAAATAAAAGTCATGTCGTGCCTTGCGTATTGTTGAAAGTGAAAAATTTATTATACTCACATTCTTCCCTTGTAGTAGGTTTCAGAGCATTTCTTTTTTTTTTTTCCATCTCAATTGTGTAGTACTTTTCAGTGGAAAATGCTGGAAACTGAAGTTCCGTATGTATTTCCAGTAATAGAAATACGGATATCTTGAGGCATTTTTGCTGTTCCTGTTTAGTGGTGTAGTTCCTTGGCGTTTAAATGCATATGCCAGATTTTGCCCAGTTTAGAATCAATTTAAACTGGATAAATAAAGTATCAAAAAAATAATTTCTGTCTTAAACACCTCCCTTGCTTCGTAATTTGAGAACTAAAATACAAAGAAAATAGTATCTTTCGTTCTCACATACCAAAATCTTGTACTCTTTACTGTTTATTAGGCAGTATTTTTGTATTACATTAAGTATAGAAATGCATCACATTAAAAGGAATGCTTGCCCTCTCTGCTAAAATTTTAGATATATTTCTGTCTTTCTTTTATTTTTTTGTATCCTATAATGTATAATTAGGCTGCTTAATCCTGAGGATTTTACCTCAAAATTTTAAAATACACTTTAGAAGCATGAACTATTAATAGTGTTGTATTCACTAATAAAATTGCATACTGCCTTTTGGTTTTCTTTTTAGAAAACCATTTTTAGGATAATTGGGTGAGGAACTAGAACAGCAGTTTTTTGGGCCTGTGGTTCCCAGTTTTTTATTAGCTTCTGGGAAAATTAGGAAATGCTAGAAAATAATCTTGATTTTGCATACCATTTATTCACATGTAAACCAATTCTTTTGAAATCCCAAGGTGAGGAGTCTCCTGGGAGGGAATGAGGAAGAAACTGCACTTCTGAAAGGAATGTCTGCTAAACTATAGATACATTAAACCTCACTAAAACAAAAGCTTTTGTACCCCTGGTAATTTTGGCCTTTGATTCTCATTATAAAATTAGTGTGTTATTTGTTTCTTGTTATTTTATTGATGAGCTAGGTTTTTTAATGATATTTAATATATGTTAAGGAATACTAGTTTTTTAGTTTAAATAATTGAGTTTTAAACAGAATGTATTGCTCAGAGTCAATCATTTAGCATTAGGATGCAGGGGTTCCTATGTAATGTTGTGTAATTTGGTGTCCTGTTTGTTCATTACTAATTTAGCATGATTAGCTAAAGTTCTTAAAGCATTAGGCCTGAAGCTGTGAAGTTTCATTTAGATATGTTTTCAGCTGGGAGAGAGTTAATTTTCTTCTTAGTGATTTGGTACAGTGCAATGTTTTGGATTTAGTGTCAGAATGATGTTGATAACACAAGTGTTGTTGATAAGTAGTGCTTATCCCAAGTTTAATCTGACAGAGCAAGCAGTTGCACAAGAAACACAAACCAGAAAGTGAGGAGGCTACAGCCATCAGCAAGATCAGAACAGTTGACAACCTGCTTGCAGACAGAGAAAGAAATCCAGTGAGGTGTTAGAAGACCCCAGGTCAGAAAACACCATGGAGGAGGGGAAGGAAAGGAAAGGAAGGAGGTTGCAGGTAAGAGTATAATTGCCCAGGAATTCCCGTGTTTGAAGCATTCAAGAATGAGAATGTGTGTGTGAAGGAAGTTGGAAGGGGCCCTGGAATCTCCCAGTGCCATCATGGCACTCAGGTCCTGTCAGAAAGACTTGGGTGGAGAGTGTGCAACTCCTAGGTTGGTGGCTTTTCCAGGACTCATTTATCAAGGAACAAAGGGAGTTGTGGGTACAAGGAGTCTCACGCATACCTTTGCCATCGCACATAGTTTAAGCCAACCTCTTTATCCTGGGCTGTATCCAGAGCAGTGTGGCCAACAGGTCGAGGGAGGTGATTCTGCCCCTGTGCTCTGCTCTGGTGAGATCCCCCCTGGAGTGCTGCATCCAGCTGTGGAGCCCTCCATAATCCCCATAAGATCTCTTAATGAGCTCACTACAGCCATCACAAAAGCCATGCATAAAGGACAATCGACTGATATCCCAATATCTGCTACAATTGATTATGCAGTGCTAAAACCATTACTTAAAGTAGCTCCAGCAATCCTTAAACTACTTAATCCCAAAACGTAATGAAATTAGAAAAGACACATATCACAATGACAGATTAGGTGATAATGATCCCCACAAACAGCTCCCTACCTGGGTGTAATTAATGCCATTGTAAACCATGCCCGTGAAATGGGGTGGGATGAACTGTTAGCCAAAATATCCGCCTCCAGTAAGAGATCATTAGGTGCAATCAGCAAAACAAAACCCCCACAGGGAACAGGAATTAGACCAAGGGAAAATATGCCTGAGAAAATATGGATATGGAGAAATGAATTGTGGAAGAAATCATTGGCACTAGGTATTCCCAGAGCCACAATTCAGGGATACTTGACTAGCATTATCCTAAATCTAACCCAGGTGTTCCAGGAATGCAGTGATGTCAAAAGGGGAGAGAGAGCGCTCCACATACTCTGACACTGTTGCCCACTCCAAGAAAGAGCAATAACCCTTTCTCACCCTTATAGATGGATTGCAAAATATGAGACCAAAAAAATGAGTATTGCCAGGATGACAACTGGGCCTGCCTGTCTGGCAAGTGGAACCCTATAATTGGATAAAGAACAATGGCCCATACATTTTGATTCCCATCGGTTCTCAAGAACAATTGGAAAATTCCCAATAGATACAAATTTCAATACTAACACAACATGATGCCAAATGCTACATATACAACCTAGATGGCAAAGAGTTAAAATCACTGGAGCAAACAGAGCAAGTGCTGCATGTCAAACTCTGAAAGCTAATTTATGGCTCCTGGGTGAGAAGTTCATGTCATCTACTTGCCTTGCAGTTAAGGATCGAAATGAAAATATTTTTGGTTTTAATGTTTTGAATGGCCGAACCTGGCACCTGCTGGATGGCAGTGTGTGGTTCTTTGTTGACCTTTCATTGGTGCAAATGTTGACCCTAACCCTGACAGAAATCAGGAGGCTGAGGTGTACGTACTCTGTGCAGCCCCTACACTCCCTGACTCAAAGATTACTCATGTACCTCAATACACGATTTCTGCTGGTGCACGAGAAGGAATTTCTAAGGTAATAGCAGACTTGGAAAAATAGCACATAATATCCAGAACCCACTCCCCATACTATTCAGAGATTTGGTCAGTCCGACAACCAGACAGGAGATGACATCTAACAATTGGTTATCAGCGCTTCAATGCCAACTTCCCACCCCCCACCCCCCAATGGCTGCAGTACCCAACACTGCAAATTTAACAGCCACGCTACAAGCAGTTGCACACTCAAGAACTCATAGACTCTTCATATCATATAGATGATATTCTAATCAGAGTAAATTCCCCTGAAAAAGTAGAGGAAGCAGTAGTGGAGCAGGCACTGTACAAACCAGAAATTGAGACCCTGTCTGAAAAATATCAAGGACCAGGTAGGGAAGTAAAATTTTTAGTTACTCAGTGAGTTACAAGTAGTGCAGCAATTCTGCTGGACACCTTCAGTAAAATAGATCAATTGCAATCCAATCCAGGTAAGATTGACACTTTGGGATACTGGAGAAAACATGTACCTGGATTTTCTTTCATTGCTCACCCACTGTACTCACTTTTATGACAGGGAAAACTATGGAAATGGAACCCAGAACATGAAGACAGAGGTAAAACCCTAATACAGGAACTAAAGACGTATCTGTCACTGGGACCAGTACATCACCCCTACCACTATCACACACACACCCCACAATCCTATTGTAGCAGAATGGGGTTTTGCAGAACATGGTAATTACTGCAATCTATTCCAAACTGGGCCAAGTGGGCCAAAAGGGCAATTAATGGCAATTAATTAACTCAACTACATTTAAAGGGACAGAACAGAGATATTCTGAGTGGGGAAAAAAGAAAGTGCATTTAAAAAGAATCACCTCAAATTTACTGAAAGACTTTTGAATTAAGAGCTTGAATGCTTAAGTCAGGTAGCGTACCTCTTCTCTCTGTATCCCCAGCAACTACAAGATTAACATGGCACTCACATTTATGCAATTATGCAAAATAAACACAAATAAAAGAAAAAAAAAGGTATATTTGCCACAAAATACATCATGGTGCCATCTCAGCCAGATAAAAACTACAAATGAAGTACTATAGGGAATAATACATGGTGCTGTTCATGTAAAATGAGTAAAGGAAAACACAAGGGTATACATCATTTATCATCCATTATTAAAAAAAGAGAAAAACTTACAATAATTAATTTATCAAGGAAAGTATATTTAGAAACAATTTAACATAAAGCCTCACTGGAAATCCCTGTGTTTCTCTTAACATATGTGCATGGGCATTCATAACATCACCTCAGCTCTGCTGGCTTGTGGGATAAGTCATTCTTCAGAATCGATTTGCTAGTCTCAAGTAAATTAAAATTTTAAATAAGTATGCAAATAATTTTCTGGTTTTCAGTCTGAAGGCCCAAAGATTCAGCACAATGAAATTTTCACAAGGAATACATGGAGTCCGGTATAGAAACTAATACAAAAAACCCAAACCAAACCAAGCAAACAAAAAAAAAACCACCACCACCCAAACCAAATATTGAGTTCCAATAGAAAGCTTTCATTCTTTCTCTGCTTGCTCTCCAGATAAAACTCAATGATGTTTCTGACATACCTAATTTCATCTCGATTTGAATATGCCAGATCTTATCTTGTTAGTATCTGTGTAGCACGGGTGCTTCCTTGCTGTGAAGGCTACCTGAGACAATTCTCTGAGTTTAGACTTTATGGTGGATTTATACTCAATGCCTAGCTTAACAGAAATGCAAATCTTTCCATCTACTTTACTTTGAAACAATACTAGTCACGGGTTTTGCAGCTACTCTGTACATCTGAAAAACACAGAACCTGACCAGAAAGGCTGTTTTCCTGGCTTTTAACACTATTGAACATGACTAGCACAGTACTCAGCTATCCAACAGCTCTAAAACATTTCCAATACTGCAATGGACTACACAGAATAGAAATACATTTGTGTGGTGTCAGCAGGTTTTCTGCACTTTCTGCCTTGTATTTTTCCACATATGAACAGAGCTCTCAAAGCAGCAGCCAGTTGTTCTTTCATCCTCTGCTACATTTGATATGATACAGTTTGCAGGCCAATAAAAATTGAGCCTGAAGTAGAGGATATGTCTGGCCTTATTTATTACTGAATTCATCTTTTCTTGTTACTTTTACAGTGAGGTCTCTCTTATAGGTAAGTAACCAATGGAAGTGATCTGGAGAAATAAGACTTTAGGTAGATGAAGATGAAACACATGAGAAAAGTTACAAGTTGTAGTGACATCTAAGTGTAAGATAAATTACATCCTGAGGAAGCAAAATGAGTTCCCTGACTACATTGTCTATTCACCATTGTCAGCCACTCTGTTTATGCAGGACTATTCAGAGAATGAAAAAGAAAATGTGGGTGAGGATAATTAAATATCTGTAAAGCACTAAGGGGTGCCAGAGCTCAGAAATAAGACACGCTAGGGATCATCTATTTAATAGTAAAATTCTAAAGTATGAAAGAAATCTGAATTAAAGTTTATATTTATCATCTTAAAATCAGACATCTCCAATTCTTCACGTGCCTTATTGAATTATTCCTCCATTAATATGGCAAAGAATGCTGAATAAGGTGAAAAAATTTCATTTCCAAATTTCCAGTAGGAACATCAATTATTGCCACATCCTACTGGACTAAAATATGGGTTTTCTTTTGTTAAATGAATTTTGTGGTAACAATAAAAAATAGCAGGATTAATCCTTACACAGCTGATTGAAATAAAGACCCTGTGAAAATAAAAATTACATATTGAGAGCAAGAGTACATGTGATGTACACATTTGGGCAAAATTTCATAGATTTTGATAGTTTCCATTCAGCATTTTCAGGTTTTTGTAAGAGTGTATCTTAATGAATATGGGTCATTTTTGTATATGACAGATATCTTCTCAAGATTTATTAAACCTTCCCTCCACTAATAAAATCCATTTTTGCCTAAAGGAAAATAGAAATGAGTAAAATTTAGCTTTTTCTATAACAATAAAAGTTAGTTTTTAATGACAAAATATTATTATAATATCCATGTTTAAAATGAGGCAATATACATTAGTTTGTAAGTTTCATTCATGTTTTGATGGTTGAATGAAATCTAAAAATAAGTAGGTTTATGTTAGTTATTCAAAATAAGTGTGTAATAACAGCATCAATAAAGTATTTTAAAGACAGAAGAAAAAATTCCACTATAGAATATTAAAAGAGAAAGAGCTCTCCTGTGAAATCCCTATGAGAAATGCAGGCATGTGTCTATAAAATTACAATAATCCCTCTGTGGATGTGTTAAATAAATGTGCATTTTTCTTAAAGTAGTAACATTTTTAAGGCTATGCTTTCTCAATATACTGTATTACAGAATTTTAAAACAGGAATGATAAAGACTGTGGACCTGTCTATGAAATAAAGTATTTCAGCATATTGTTGGGACTGCTGACTGGGTTTTTAGGCTGCAAATTTTTGAAGTCTGAAGTTAGTGACATTGGAAGTCCTTCCATGTCAAAAAGCCAGTCTAAATAGATATCGCTGTTAGGCTAGTGACCTCCCTGAAAAGGTACTCAAATCTTACAACCCTATAAACTTTTAAGAGGAGTTCCCAGGGAGTGAAGCTGTCTGGATGATAATCTCCAAGAAATGCTGACAATGTGAATTTACTGGTCCACTTGGGTGCAATTGGTACTCCTGTGGCCATTTGTTACAAAAATGTTATAATGAACCTTTCAAATAATGCTTACCCAATGCTACTTTTCAATTTTCTCCCAAAAGTACATATGTTACAAATGACATGCAGCACTGAAGATACATCATTAACTAAATACCCTGTAGCTAGACACCCAGCAAATCTATTAGCAGCAGAAAAAGTAGCCATCAAAACCACATGATAATTTTACCTGTATATCTTTCTAAAATTAACACAGAGGAGACATACTTAGACACTGTTGTGTTTGATTGTGCTTTACTTGCCACCCTTTGCCAGTAAAAAATTTGGTTTATTTATTTTTTAACTTAACTTTGATTACTAGTTAACATGTAGTAGCTGTTGTTTTTTAAGAAAATCCACAGAATCTTTTAGTTTACTTTTTTGTGCTAGGACTTCAAATACCTAAAAAAGTGCAACCCTGAAACATTTAAGAACATAAAATCTTATTTATAAACTCATATTCCATAAAGAGTTAATTGAAAACTTAACCTTAAAAAATAAGTTGGGTATTGAATGGTATCATTTTGGAGTTAAATATTTATTCACAATGCAGAAAATGACATTATTTCCTTGTTAAATATTTTGGAGTTGGAAAATTATCTTCCATTCTTATAAAAACCAGAAAGCATTTAAGTGTATTTTGTAACCCATAAGGTTAAGAACATGATATTTTCTCTCATCCATAATTGCTGAGAAAGACAATGTTCTTTAATACTAATGCCATAAAATCTCCTCTGTAGATTATGCTTGTAAATCCTGGAGATTATCTATATGAAATGGATGTGCAGCCATGAACAACAGAGTTAACATCTTTAAGCCTATGTCAAATGCTGTTCCTTGGAGGACTTCAGGACTGGTACGCTTCTTTGCTTTTCTATATACATATTCCGGGCACTATCCCTTCTACACCGAAAACCTTTTTCTTATTCTGTCTTATCAAACACAATGGGTGCTTTGTCTAGGTTTTAAGAAATAGGAACTGCTGGAGATCAGAAATATCAAATCCTCTGGGAAAAAAAAAATGTAATAAGAAGAATTTTAGGAGTATTTTTGGTCCAGATTACAGGATTTAATCCCATGTAAAGGAGGGCACAAGGCTCAAACTCTTCAGGGTGCTCAAATTGGTCAACCTTAGAGGTTAGTTGCAGACACTAGTTCCATGTTTGATGGGTTACCTCTTCCACATATCGGTTACCCAGCAACATGGCTGGACAATTAACAGAGCATACAACCTAATTCTTGCAAGAGTTACCGAACCTAATAAGTAGCAAGATCTTTTCTGAATCTACATTCTTCTATGAAGTGATTCTTAAACAATTTCAGGCATGATTCTTTAGGATGTGCTGGATAAGCAAAATAAATTACAGCAGACAATTTTCATGTAATAATGTGCAGAAGCAGGAGGATGTTTTCCAGACAGATGCTTCAGCTCACAAACAGCCCAAAGAAGCAGGGGTTAACCATCTCTAAATTGAGTATAAAGCCTTTCTCACAGTCTAAAGGAGAACATTTCATTCTGAAGCAACTACTTGAACCTGTTATTAGATACACAGTCTCTATTTAAAAGTAGGATTAGTAAAGCTATTAAGGGTTGTTACCATACAAACAACAGGTGTTGAAAGGAGAAATGGGATCTTCATTTAGATGGTTAACAAAATTTCTGATATCAAGGGAAAGAAAAAACTTAGCTTGCCAATCTAAACTTAAAATGAGGAAAATCCTGTTGTATTGAACTCCATGCACATCTAAAAGGAACAGAACTGAAGGAAATCAGAGATCCTGTTTAAGGAAACATTAGCACTTTCTAGCTAGTCTGAAGTTCAACTCAATAGCTCTGGGAGCACATAAAATTCTATTATGCCAGCAATCCCTACCCACATCCAAACCAAATACTAGCAAAACCATATATTTTAATAATTTGTTTCTCTTGCCCCCATACTAAATTGTGTTTGGTTGGTTGTTTGTTTGGTTTGGTTTTTTTTTTTAAGAAATGCATCATAATGAAAATACTTCACAATACTTCAGGCTGAGATTTTTGGAAAATATATCCCAAAACACTCCTAGCATTTTGAAGCCAATGTGTATATATAGTGGTGTGGATTGATACTGTGGTTATCATAAAATACTGGATTACTCTATTGTTAAAAGACTTTATCATTCCTAGAAATATTTTAATCCTTTTTTGTTGATGGTGTTGGGGTGGGTTTTTTGGTTTTTTTGGGTTTTTTTTTTTTTTTTTTTGGTTTGTTTGGGTTTAGGATTGAAATAAAATTTCAGTGTGAAGATATACAGGAAAGTATCATGACAAATTCTATAATATATTAAAACCTGTAACCAGAAAGGCATTTGCCTTTTTTTTTTTTTTTACTGTGATAGCATCTAAAACAATACACAAATATATTGTAATACATTAAGCTTTGTTCAAAAACACACTTGCAAGCAGATTTTGTGTGAAGATTTATCGTCTTCATCTCTTCTGGTGTTCAGAGATTCTGATGGAAAGTAGAATAACTATGTACTAAGTAATTCTGTAGCTTACGTGAATTACCTCCCCTCTATCTGGGAAGAATAAAGAAAAGACTCAGCATATTTTACTACAGAAATGTCATCCCTAATGTGTATACATTCATATCAATAACATATGAACAGTTCTGTACATAGACATGAATGTCCACTGCCCCCTGCATCCTACTTCCTAAAAACTGTTACTTCTAGCAATGGCATCTACACAGCCTTTGTAAAGACCCAAGCAAAACAACAACATATGCTTTGATTAGCAAGTAAAAATATTTATGTAACAAATGACTCTTTTCCATAATTAGTTTATATGATTATTTTACCCTGCAACTGACGTAGCTCCAATTAGAAGATTTTAAAATATTAAAGTTTTCATATATAAATACTCTTAACCGAAATTAAGTTTGTGGCATTTTAAACTTTTATTCTTCACACCTAATTTTTTTACTGCTACAAGAAGAAATACAAGTGGTTTTTTACATTCATTACAGAATAAAGGTGGATAAGACTGATAAGTAGCGAAAAATATTCCTTTGAGCAATACTGTGAATTGAAATTGCAATATCTCGCAGTTGTCATGGAAGAGAATGATTTCTATGACTTAGGACTGTAAAAATAAACTCCTGCCTTTACAACTATTACAGGATTAACCTGTAACATCAAACTACTAGACAACTAAAGAGTCTGTAGGAATGGTCAGATTATAAGGCTATGATGATGTGATCAACTTTGGTAGAGTAAGTTGAATAGGTCAGATTTACCATGCCATTTCAACCTTGCTGAAAACAAATCTTCCATGAGCCTTTCCTCAATGGACAACTTTTAAGACTCTCACAAAAACATGCTGGTGTCTTTCACTTCCAGCAAACTAGGGAGAATAACTGTTAGACAGGTAGAAAGTATCTCTACCAGAAACTAATCTGTTGATGCAGAAAGCATACTTTCAACATACTCACAGTTGAATATATTATAGAAGATTTGTTTAAAAAAAAAAAAAAATCTTTGACATTTAATTTAATCTAGGTACTCTTGGAAAACCTAACTTCATGTGGGATTATTTTAGGCTTTTACTCTGCTCCTTCAGCATCCTTTGGGTGTTCAGCAGTCAGGAAGCCAATGACTATACTAATATAAATACTGCCTTGCATTTTAAATTCTGTATCCATGGGAGACTTACTTCAAGGTAGCATTTCAAATGACCTGCTGTACATTATTCTGTCTCCCCTGAGCATCACCTGAAGAATATTTTCTAGTGAAATTTTATGGTCTGACTGAAACTCTTCAGCATGCTTTCTAAAACTGAGCCAAGGACATGGCTTGCAACAATGTCCTCAGTAAGGTCAGATTTTTCAATGAAGCACGGGTTAAATTGACTGGTTGGAGGTCTTCCAGCACAATCTTTTTTCTAACTTTTGCATGACACAGCAGGTGGCAAGACTTACGTTCATTTTCTGTATTGCATCTTGTAACTAGGGAAGAAGGTTTTATTTTTAACTGTGCACTGCAACAATATGTCAGCCTCACAGCCCAATCAGTAACACACTGACACATATGAGACTCAAATATACATCGTTTATTTCTCAACTGCCTTGTTTATGCATGTGTTTATAGGCGTGTGAAGATATTTCTGTCTCCTGTTTCTGGAAGTGACCTGTCAGAATCTAATCTGAGCTTCATCCTTAAAAGCAATCGCTCCTGTTTCTCACCATAAAAACTGCAACAAGAAATATCTTCTAACTCCAATAGTAGCCATAGACAAAACAGGCTATTTTTTCACCTAGAAATGCTGAAATTAAGTTTGAGTTGCTAGGTATATTTCTGATAAGAGGTGAGATTTGACTTTATGAGTTTGAAAATTAATCTCTTTTTAACCTTTGTATAAATTCTCAGATGGGATTTATGACTTAAGTATTGTTCTTCTTTTTTGTCCTATATAAATCACAATTCTGCCAAAAAAAAAAATGTTGTGCATAGATAAGCTTATCTTACGATATTTTTTTCTTACAATTAATGCAAGTCATTAATCTCTAATGCCAACTGTCAAAATAAATTAAGACTGGGAATGAGAAGTTATTTTTTTGAGGGTTGGGCCTTGACTAGTTATTCTGAAATTTTTGCAGATATTTTTTACAGAGTGCAGTGAGCCTAAGCAGCTAATGGATGCAGAAGGATTCACAGAAAGGTATGAGCAGAAGGAGAAAGTTATCAGTTGTCCCAGCCCTGCTATCCAGGGAAAGGCAGTTTTGACTTTACCCCATTCACCAGATTAATGCAGAGATAGGTGGTAAAGTGACCCAAGAATAATGCATGTGTTGCCAGCACCTACAAGTCCTTCACACAGGATTTTCCTTGGTGTTCCTATTTCAAAAGAGTGTCTACTCCATACTTGTTATAGTAAAATCCCACATGAATTTTGTACTCCAACATATGGCTCATAAAGTAAATAAGAATGGACCTGTTTGTGATTTGTGCTTTGGTGATGCAATCTTTCACACAAACATAATGCAAACTAATGAGTAGTCTGACTTCACACTTTTACCAAAATTTATTGCTCTTTCTGGTGATATTTTAGAAGAAAATATTAGAATTCATTAAATAAATTTAGTCTGAAGTCTTCAATCTCCTATGTGCATAAACTGAAGACAAAGAATATTGTTAAGGGAGAGCCCAAATTCAACAGGGTTTAAGAGCCAGGGGATTCATCCCTTTCTTCTGCTAGATGCATCTGCTCTCATTCCTCTTTCTAATTCTAGCCAATAGCGAGGCCAAGTGCAAATAACAAAGATGCAGGTACACACACAGGCATGCAGCCAGCCACTTAGTTTAACATGATTCCCACTTTGTCTGCATTTTGCGATGCTTTTCCTTCCCTGTTCTGCACCAATATCCCTTTTATTCTTCCCTCGTCTCCTCCCAAATTAATAACTTGCCCCTAATTACTTTATCCACAATGGTTTCATCTTTTCTACATTTGTATCCAAAGAGAGTTGTTCTCTTAGGTTTACCTAAGTACTGTTGGCCTGGCAAGATTATCCCCAATACTCCCCACCAAATACGTGAGAGGACTGGCTGTTTCTCACATATCTCTTCCTTTAGCATCTGTGAAACCCAGCCATCCCTCACGGTGCTGTCTCTAACTTGTACTGGTCTCCCTTTGTCATTTCTTACATCCAAAAATCTCTCATTTCACATCCAGTAGTTTTTCCTATTCAGCAAGCTAAACTTCAGATCACAGCGTAATTGCCTAGCTGCATACCTTAACAAAGACAAATTGATTTTTTAAAAGATAGTAAACATTCTAATATTTCCAAAGTTTTTATTAATATAACTATTGTCATTATGACTTTTCATTTTTCTTATTATTAAGGTAAGAATATAGATTTGCAAATAAAAAAGAAATACCCCCTCATTTGTTATTTTTACTTTTGTGTAGTCTACAAGAGAAGTTTACATTTAAACCATTCTACTATTCCTGAACTTAGTGCTGTTATATCATGGGAAAAAAACCAAATAAGGGCAAAAAATATTTCACAACTTACAGTTACGTCATATTCTAATGCCACTTTTTAAGATACTAGTTACAGGCTCTCATGTATTACAGAGAATATATTTCTCCTTTAAAAAAAAAGTCCATTTCACTAAAACTGCAAGGCCTTATGATAAAGTCAGTCATTTTATGAATTTTTTTTTTTTTTTTTTGTCTGAATACCAGTATTGACCGATCTAAAGAACTTTCAAAGGGTGAAAACTACGTTGCTCCCCCCCACCCCAGGATTAAGAATGTTTTAGAAAGTTAAACAGTATCATATGCAAAGCAAGAGCTCTAAAGAAGGTGAGGACAGGAGGGAATTCTGATGCTTCTTTTTCAATAGAAAATTAAGAAAACCAGAAAGAGTGGCATAAGATTTTATCAGTTAAAATAATCAGATTGTACACTCAAGATGAACCAATACAATGTACAGTCGATAAATGGTCTCATAGTAGATCCTTAGGTTTCTTACTGAAAAAGGGGTATTCCTTTACAAATACATAAATTTCCACTAATCTGTGTTTAAATCTGACTGATCTACCAAAACAAATGCATTTCCAAACTAGTCAAGAGGGATGAATGCCACATGTAGTAATCCATTCAAGCATTCAGATAACATCCCTTATTTAACAGAAGCTTCTGGAACATTTCCCCAGAAAAGAAGACATGTACTGACAAGATAAATAAAGTACAAAATTACCAGTCTTAATTTACTAGAAGAAAACGTTTGCAATAAAAAGCTAATTTTCCCAAAGGTGACAATAAAAAGGTTGTACCTTGCAATTCTGTAGAGACTTGTGGCCACTACAGGATAGTGTAGAGAGAAAAGAACGTTAAATCCCACAAATAACTTGCTAAATGCATTCATTATCTGATCTAAATTACAGAATTGCAGTTCTTAATTTTGCCTGTAAGTGTCTGTTACTTTAAAATTCTTACATTTATTGCATCTTCTGTTCTACTGGAACCAAAATGACAGTATTAAAAAATACAGTACCACTCATAAGAAGTAATTATACTGCTGAAGAAAACTGAAGTGCACTATGCTTTGGAATGGATAACATGGAAATGATTGCCACAGGACAGTCTGAAAACTGTCATGTCTAGATCAATCACATACATATATATATTGTTATAAATCACCACACTATAAAATAAGTACCACTGAGTCAGACATTTAGAAAAGTCTAATGGATGTTAAACCTGTTGGGTTTTAAAACTGTATGTCTGGATATAATAGATGCCTGTAAATATATTGATTATAAAAGTACTAATGAAACATGCAAGTTTGTTGCACATCAGCACATGCAATGAGATAAAAGGGTTTAGCCATGAGTGCTGTCATCAGTTATCAGTAATAAATGGAAAAATAATGGGATTTTCTGAATGTCGCATATCTTCCCATACACCTCTTTTAGATTAAACAACACAAGCTCTTTTCTTCGACAACTTGACCACATCTTAATTCAATGAGTCTCTTTTGTGTGCTCACTTCTGCTGAAGGAATTTCGGAAATTAAATGGAAAACATTTAATGATATCAAGGTGCAGAAGATGAATAGCTTTATCATTACATATTGATTTGACACATATTTATGTACTATTTAAATGTTAATTTCATTACTATTAAATTAGTAAAAGCTCAGCAAATATTCCTTGCAAGATACTTGCTGGTGCAGAAAATGCCAATATCTGGAAAAAAAAAAAAGTAGATACTGTATTTCTGATATCTGTATGGGTACCAAGGGGATAACGAATTTATGTTTTCAGTACAGCTCTTTTCCTTGGTCTAATATAAGTTCCACTGCTGGAGGAGAAAATTCATTAAGAAAATCCTGTGCTAACCATGGTTGGTAAAGAATGGCTTTACAAAATCTAAGCATTCCATAAGAACAATTACAAATTTCTACATCAAAAATAAAACTGATGGTTACTTGCCAGTAATGATGTTATTTTTATAGACAAAATTAGTTCTCCCCTTCGAAGTGTAGAAAATACCTCACATAAAAAAAAAAAAGCACATTTTCTACTTTATTTACCTTGGTAAAAGTTGTTTTAAAATCTAATCTACAGAGACTTCCTCTCCAGTTTTTCTCTTCATTTTTTTATCACTTCAGGAAGAAGACAACTGCCTCTAAAATCAGAGACACATAAGCTAATTTAAAAAAAGAAAAAAATAATTTTCCCTGCAAGTATATAAACAATAAACATTTTAAGATCTCTCCCTTTGAGGGACAGGTCTTCTAAATGTCTCAGAGATGCCTCGAGTGTACCACAGTCCATTATGTTACACTGTCTCTGGGCCACCAGCAGAAAGTCTTGGACTGAAGCCCAAGGAGAAGCAATGTCACTAGATCAGGACAATGTCCTTAAATATCTGTGTTTTCCAATGAGAGGGTCCTTCATGGCTTTTCTGTCAATGCTGTTTTTTCCAGCTGCAGATCCAGCAGTATCTACAATGTTGAAACTGCACTCAAGAAACCTCAGAGCGTTTAAAAGGCTTTGTTTTGATGCAACAAGTCTCAGGTTTTGTGTTGGTTTCTCTTGGCCTAAACTGTTCTGAAAACTTTCAGTGGTCAAGTGATACCTGTCTAAACTCTCTTGCCTCAAACTCTGGGAATAACCTCTGCACAAATTGCCATGTATCATGATTCCTTGATGTCAACCAAGGGCAGAGAGGCAAGTTTTCAGTGGGGGAAATGATGAGAAAGAGGTAGACTGTGCTGAAAGAACACAAATTAATTAATTTCCAGTGTACTCAAGAAGGAAGCCCCTCTTAACAATCATTTGTCCTTTATCAACCTAACCCATCCCATTTTTCTGGAGGAAGATGGAAGTGTAAACCTAAAGTCTGAGCATAGCAATTAAAAAAAAGAAAATTATATAGGAAGGCTTTTTATATAATGATTTTCACTATGTTACTAATGAGACTTCTGTACTGATTAGATCATTTAGACTATTAAAACATTTAGACTATTAAAGCATTATTAGACTATTAAAACATTAATCAGAATAACCATAAATTTTTCAGTCCATAGTGTGCATATGGTCTTTTCCTTTTGCCTGTAACAAGATTTTGAGTTTAAGAAGATTTTATTTCACTGTGAACTTGGGAGAAAACAACAGAGCTGCTGCTATCAAAGTTTTGTGTCTGTAGCAATAGAGAACTAGTCTTACCAGAGGATTAGTAACAATGTGGCCTTTGAGGGTCCAAATCATTTATTAGAATAAAGCCACAGCAGATCTCCAGGGGAGTGGCAAGCCTGCACCCTTTGTTACGTCTGTTTTCAGTGGCTTTTGCCTTCACAAGTTATGCTATACAGAAAGCTGGGACAAAGCTGTTTGACAGAAATTCTGGGGAATAGGGAGAGACTGCTGAATTCTATTCCTAAGATATTAAAAACACGTTAAACTTTAGTGTAACACCTCCAATTTCAAGGCAGAGTTTATTTCTGATGTATCTAACTCACAGAGAAATACATCTACCAAAAAGTATTTGCCATTAATGTTTATGACTGAGTGGGACAGATGAAATCTGTCATTAAATCTGGCATATAAGTATCAAAAAAAAAAAAAGTGCATTGCTGTTTTCTACTTAATCTTAGGAATAATAAACAAAATAGAAAACTTAGGAAAGTATCATAGCCTCTTCAAGATATTTCAATATTGAACATAGTAAAGATAATGGCCAGTTGCAAAGAGCTGCAGAAAGCATTTATGATACTGAACATCTTGTCAAGTAAGCCACAGATGAAACTGAGTTTAGACTAATGCAAAGCAACACCCATGGAAAGAAAAATCCTCATTTTGCCAATTATTGCTGTTTAGGAAGAGTTAAAAAAAAAAAAAGAGGCTTGGATGTTGGACTAGACTGGTCAGCTGCGATATAAATATTTGTATGTAGTACATCAATGTTGAAAGAAAATGGGAATGGCATCCTTTTCCAATAAAGCAATACATGTCTTTTTCATTGGTATGATGCCAAACTTGTCTCAAAAGTCGACACTGTTCCAGCATTTCAGTCAGCAGTGCTGCACCATTACATTTGCCCCTCTGAAGGGTCAAGCCTCCAGAAACCCTGCTTCAAGCCTAATTTACTGTGACTGGTCTTGCTGCAGGGAGCCTTAAGACACCACATGCCAGGCATGTCGTATTACCTTTTGTTGATCTGAGACCCTTACAGTCATAAATTTGGCAGCTGAAGTTCTGTGTTCATTGTCACAAACTTTTGAACTGAAGAATTTCATTGAGAGAGTCTTTAAAATTTCTACTTCATACAGAAGAATAAAAAGCCAGAGGGGAGTACAATGATTATTTTTCAAAAAAAAGCATTTTCATGACAAAGCATTTGGTTCTACTATGCTAACAGAATTCTGAAATAAAAAGTGAGAAAAAGTAACCTACATTAAAAATTAAAGAAAAATAACAATCAAAAATTCAGACACATAAGTGTCTTTCAGCTTTGAAAAGGTATTGAGACCATTAGAATTATTTTCTTAATATTATTTCTAAAGCTTACTGCATGAAAGAACTGTCTGGGTCTTTATAATTTTAGGCAGGTGTGATATTTTATTAAGACAAGGGGTTAAAATACTATACAACTATAATATATAAAGTCTTTCAATCATCATAATGTAAAAGAAGAAGATTCCACAGAGAGATTGTGCATAAAAATATGGGTCTTATATAAGTTGTTAAGCAGGGTGAGAGGTGAAGGTGGTGGAAATGAAATAAAAGACAGAGACTTGAAATAAGTTACTAAAAACCTACTTACTATTTATCTTAACTATTCTTTAAAAGTAATTTTTCTTTCCAGTGGACCTATATGGATATTCTGTGAGACACTAAGCAATCTCAGCTAAGCAAAGGTTCTATAGCAAGAGGTAAAACCACTTGGTCAATGTATAGTCATCATATTTTCAATGTAAAGACAGAGATCCAAGTAGCTACATGGTACTATAAAATATATACTCAACACAGTTCTGAAGTAATTAATCTGACAGAAGGTCTCTGAGAAGTATATGACATTATCTACCAGACATGCTGCAGTAAGTCACCATTTGCTTTATAAACAGTGATGTTTCAATATGAAAGTAATGACACCCCTCCAGCAGGCCACAGACAGTGACAACAAGGACACATACCTCTGAAATCAAGACTATGAAGAACATAGCCATAGAGGACACAGATGAAGAAAACATGTGCAAAACATTCAACACCATTCCACATGACATCCTTGCCTCTAAATTGTAAAGGCATGGATTTGATGGATGGACCACTCAGTGGATAAGGATCTGGCTGGATGGGATGGTGGCACTCAGAGAGTGGTGGGCAATGGCTCAGCGTCTGAGTGGAGGCCAGTAATGAGTGGCGTTCGAATGACTCAACCTCTGAGTGGAGACCAGTAATGAGTGGCATTCCTCAGGGGTTGGCATTGGGACTGGTGCTGTTTAACATCTTTGTCAGTGACATGGACAGTGGGATCAAGTGCACCCTCAGCAATTTTGCTGATGACATCAACCTGTGTGGCACAGTCAACACACTGGTGGGAAGGGTTGCCATCCAGAGGGACCTGGACAGGCTGGAGAGATGGGCCACTGCAAACCTCATGAAGTTCAACCAGGCCAAGCGTAAGGTCTTGCACATGGGTCATCATAGAATCATAGAATGGTTTGGGTTGGAAGGGACCTTAAAGATCATCTAGTTCCAACCCCCCTGCCATGGGCAGGGACACCTTCCACTAGACCAGGTTGCTCAAAGCCACATCCAGCCTGGCCTTGAAGACATCCCTGGATGGGTCATCCACAACATCTCTGGGCAACCTGTTCCAGTGCCTCACCACCCTCTCTGTGAAGAAAACACAGAACACTCCCAAGCACAAGGACAGGCTGAGTGGAGAATGGATCGAGAGCAGCCCTGAGGAGAAAGACTTGGGGGTGCTGGTAGATGAAAAGCTGAACATGAGCTGGTAGTGAGCACTGGAAGCCCAGAATATCAATCGTATCTTCGGCTGTATCCAGAGAAGCATGGCGAGCAGGTTGAGGAAGGTGATTCTCCCCATCTACTCCACTCTCATGAGACCCCAAAAGGCATATTGCATCCAGCTCTGGAGCCCTCAACATAAGAACATTGACTGGTCCAGAGGGCCACCAAGATCAGAGGGCTGGAGCACCTCTCTTATGAGGAAAGGCTGAATTAGGCTTGTTCAGCCTGGAGAAGAGAAGGCTCCGGAGAGACCTCATAACCCTTTCCAGTACCTGAAGGGGTCTACAAGGAAGCTGGAGGGGGACTTTTTACAAGGGCATGTAGTGACAGGACAAGAGGTAACAGGTTTAAATTGAAAACATGTAGGTTTAGATGGAGATATCAGGAAGAAATTCTTCACTGAGAAGGGCATGAAGCACTGGGACAGGTGACCCAGTGAAGCTGTGGATGTCCCATCCCTGGAAGTGTTCAAGGCCAGGCTGGATGAGGCTTGGAGCAAACTGGTCTAGTGGAAGGTGTCCCTGCCCATGGCAGGGGGGTTGGAACTGGATGATCTTTAAGGTCCCTTTCAGCCCAAAGCACTCTATGATTTTATGAGACTAGTATCCTATATAAGAATAAAGCCAACCGAAACCATTCTATGATTCCATGATTCTATGAAAACCATCACTGTCATCAATGGAAATACAAAACAGGTCCAAATAGACACTTTTATAAAGAAAGAGGGGAAAAAAAATAGATACAGTAACCACACAGGACTGAAACAACTCATATTCCTATTAGTGGAAACAGGAGCATGAAAAGATGCCTGCATGAGCAAAACAGGAGCTACTAGGAACCCAGATGTTTAGGCAACCAGTTTCCTAAAGGTGACATCAAGAGAGTCATACAGCACTGAGAAATGCTGACAGGATGATATGTTTGAGTAGCCTTGTAAAAGACTGGATGATCAGCTTATGGTTGTTAGACATGACAGTGAGGCAGACCCTGAAATATTAAAAAATTCTAAATGCTTCCCACTCTGGTAAGAAACCCAAAATAACCAGGATAACTGCAGGGAAGTAGGTGGGGATGGACAGAAGCTGCAAGCAAAGCCTGTCCCTTATATTGTGATCTTAGCAGACTCTTCCACTGTTATTCCTAGCTGTTAGAACTTTTCCCCTTGGAGAACAAAAGCTCCCTAGGAAGCAGAGGGTGTACTGTGAATCCTTAAAAAAAACTAGAGAAAACTGATCAATAAAGACCTTTCAAAGGGCAGGTTCTGAAGACACTACATCTCCTTCAGTACAGCATATCACGCATAGCAGAAAATGGGAATTTACAGCACTTGTGAAAATTCAAGCCTGTCTTAAGCGGGGCTTCCAAAAGTGTGCTTTCTTTCCTATAAAATAATTTGAATTATTAAATATATTGTCTTCTTTGCAACAGGCTTAGGAACAGCATCAAAATATTTAGCAATATAGAGCATTTTAAATAGTCATTCACAGTGGGAGGGGATTGATAATAAGAGAAATATGGAACAGTTTGTCATAACACCATGACATACATGTTAACCAGGAATAAGGACTCCTGGTCAGGATATTAAAAAAACCCAACCAAACAAAAATAACCAAACAAAAAACCAAAACACACACCCCCCATCAAAAAAAAAAAAAAAAAACACCAAACACCAAACCCAAAAACCACCAAACAAAACACCCAAAAAAACCAGCAGGACTATAGTTTACAAACTAAGAGGATCTGTACATGAAATGCAGCAGAAGACAAAACACAAATTGCTTCTTTGTACTTTTTTAAGAAACAGAATACTTAGAAAATACTTAGAGACCATCTATAGTGCAAGGAAATGATGGTGTTCCTTTAATTCTCCTTTCTCTGTATATCTTGAGATAATGTGATTTTCCTTTGAATCACATTGTGAATTTTATTGGATACAGATAGGAACTTTCTTAAAGGTTGTCATGCATAATCTGTTTTCTCATGTTTCTAGCATATATAAACTGAAGTCTTAAATTATTTGGTTAAAATACATTAATTTAATTGAGCGGACTCAGATTTCTGTTCATGTCTTACTGAAGTTACTTGTTGTTTGTTCCACAGCTTTTAGAGTGATGAAAATTGCTTACACTGAGAATGCTTCAAAATAATTTTTGATATACAGTACGTCAGAAGTCTTCAAGCGTTTCAAGTCTGGACATGACAATAGATTTCAGATTTCTGTTTTCCAACAAGGCTCTGACAAGACATGTTGACAGGAACAGAGAGAATGAAGAAAAACCTAGAAATCTGGCATTAATACATCATATTTCTGCTTCACTGTGTACAAGTCCCTCTCTAGCTTGGAACATTAAAATGTGACTATGTTGCAACTGAATAAATGTATATATACATATCAATTAGGGAATTAAAGAACACTGCAAAGGAAGTTTCTGAAAAATTGCTATATCTGACAGGAAAGAGGAAAGTAGGAATTAGATACCAAAATCTTCAGATTGCATTTTCAGGATTATCCCAATTACGAAGAAGAAAAGTGTTGTGTATAGTTCACTCTTATGGGAAAAAAAAACTTAAGGGAACATGAGATAAAAAGCTCCAGCTGCACAGGTGAAGGTCCTGAGTCTGAGGAGTGAAAAGGAATGAATCCATATTGAAGCCTCTCGGTGCTCACATTGGTCACACTGTGTAAGAACATACAAATAACAAGTCCTACCAGAAAAATAATGAATTAAATGTGAACAAATACAGATTCTTTATGAAAAATAAAACAATTTTGCACACACACCCCCAGCAGAGCAAGATAACTGAATGGTGCAAAACAGCTTGATTGTTTAGACTGCATTGGAGAAAGTTCACCAATTATTTGCTTAGAAACCACTAAGACCATCTGCACGAGTCTTAAATGAATGGAACAACCCAGAGTCAGCATGTCTAAGAATTTTTGTGTACATGAAACTTCAGGTTCAAGATCAAGGTTGAGTTTATAATGTCAAGGTTGTTCTTAGAGTACAAGTAAACCCTTGCAGTCTTACAGTTCTGACATGCCTCCTTATGCACATTCATCAGAATGAATTAAAGGTTCCACATGTCAACATTTTATTGGTCTGTCCAGAGTATGAGTTTCACACCTTTCAACACAAACTGACACCAACCAACACCACAGTGTACTTTGTGAAAAGTCATTTGAAGTTAAACATTACATACATTAAGTACACTGATCTTATGAATGTCATTGCACAGGAAGGGTTTAATGTAACAATATTTAAGCAAATGGGTAACTTTATACGCATACTTATTTTCCTGAGGTCAAAGTTCTTAACATGCTAAAAATTAATATAATGAATAATATTACTTGGACTTTGAAAAAGTTTGTTTTCCTGCCATTTTTAGTTTCAAATATACCTGTAACATTCAAAAAGAATTTTATTATAAAATAAATGTCAAGTTATACTTTTACAGCAATAAATAAATGTGACTGTCAATTTATTAATGTCTTTAGCAGACATTTTTTTCTGATGTCATGCAGTTTTGCCTATTTATTGAAGTCCAGCTGACAAAAGTCAGAGGAGAGATGAGGTAATTTTAAGATCTGATTCAAGGGAAACTGTTGTCAATCAATCTGATTCCTGACGTTGCTTTGAGGAGAACTGTTAACAAAATGAACAATTTCAACATTTTATTTACATTGTTTTTTTTCTGCCGATTGATTTTGTGAATTTTTTTCCTCCAATTCTCCTCATCCACTGGAGGAAGGCTGGGGAGATGAGTGGGCAGCTGTATGGTACTTAGTTGATGGCTGGGATTAACTCATAGCATGGTAAAAGGAAAAATCTTATGATTTGTGACATATATTTAAAGATAGAGACTTTAAACAAAATGCTTCTCAAAAATATTTTTGTGAAGTAGGTAAGTGTGATCCTAGTTTGTTCTTTCAACTCACGAGCTTCCTCAGGAGTTCATATCCAAATCCTACACTTAGCACTAGGAAGTTTGATATTTTTCAATAACTATTTAATGTATGCCAAATCTGCATGCAATTCTTCATACTGTTTCATTACAAAACCTTATCTTTGATAGTGATTGCTTCTCTAATTACATCAAAATTATTTTTCTTATTGTACAGAAAAAACAAACAATAAGGACAACAGATGGATTACTAAAAAATTATTACACTAAAAAGCCATTCAAGGCAGTCTGAAATTTTCTGTCCTGCATAATTCCTTTTCGTTATTATTTTCTCAAAGAGAAGAAAAACCTTCAGCAAATGATTATGCTGTCTCAGGAATAAAAGTGGTTAATGCTGAAAAATATGTCTTACTAATCAGGCCTGGAAATTAGTGCCTCACTAATCATGAAAAGTAATCTATTAATTTAATGGAAAATGTGGAGAGGAAATACGCACCCAAAAAAAAAAAAAAAAATCAGCCAGACCTCTGTTTCAGAAACTTTCCAAAACTGAGCAGAACTTTTAATAACCCTTTTGCCTCTTTGACCTAACCTGTATTAGATCAACTGTGACAGTTAGAGTGCTGAAATAGAGCTTTCTGGGGTGACTATGATGTAAAGGCATCTTCAAAATAATAGAAGAATGAGGGGGTAATACAAATAATATGGAAAATGGGATAAAGTCAATATGGATGAGACAGGTAAAAGAAAGAAATCGTGGGACCATAAAACATAATGCAATGCAATACTGATATCTTTTGTTCAAGTGAGGCCAAAATGAGCTTAAAGCATGCAGCTATTTTTTTTTTCTCTTATCTTTTATACTCCAACATACTAAAACCTGTAACAGAATTCAGCTACATCTCAGTGTGGTGATCTAACATGTGATTTTGTGTTCTGTATAACTTTGGAATTGCAGCAATTTACAATTCATTAACACTATTAAGATAAATCACAACATTCGATTATAAAATTTTCTAGCAGAAATTAATTATTGATGAATAAACAAAACAACTTAGGCTGTAACAAAGTCTTTAAAATTAAATTGCATACACACAAAGATACTGATTTAGAGAGATATATATATACACACACAAAGGTATACCTGTTAAAAATCTCTCCCTGAGTTCAGTGAAACATTCACAGTATATGCCTTTGCATTTCTCAGCGGAGGAGGGTTGAGCCTCAGGGAGTGCGAATGTTCAGTTTTGGGCCCCTCCCTGCAAGAAAGACATGGAGGTGCTGGAGCATGTCCAGAGAAGGGAAACAGAGCTGGGGAAGGGTCTGGAGATCAAGTCTGATGAGGAGCAGATGAGGGAGCTGGAGGTGTTTATCCTGGAGAAGAGGAGGCTCAGGGGAGACCTGCCTGCAGGGAGGTGTGTGTTGGTCTATTCTCCCAAGTGACAAGAGATAGGACAAGGGGAAATGGTCTCAAGTTGCACCAGAGGAGGTTTAGATATTAGGAAGAAATATGTCTTCACCAAAACGGTTATCAAGCATTGGAACAAGCTGCCCAGGGAAGTGTTTGAGTTACAATCCCAGGAGGTACTTAAGAGACCTGTGGATGAGATACTTAGTGGCATGATTAGCAGTGTTAGGTTAACAGTCGGACTTGATGATCTTAAAGGTTTTCTCCAAACTAAAAGATTCTATGATTTTATGTTTGACTTTAGGCATCAGTAAGCTTGCATCCTGACCATAATCTGGATTGGTAATTACTGGAATTTTCAAATTTCCAGTAATACTCGTACCAATCTACCTGTTGCGATATGTTCCAGGGCTGTCAGGGGATGATTTATTATTTCTGCTCTCGTTCCTAACCTTGGCCAGGCAACTGAATTCCTGGTATGGTCAGTGCCATTCCCTGGCTTAGCTACACAAGAGTGCTTGGTAGGGTCAAAGGATGGTTAACTGCCAAACTCATTGCACAAAGGGCAAGGCTTGACAGGAATTCCTATGACTATAGAGTGGTCCAGGAGCAGGTCCTAAGACTATAGAGTGGTCCAGGAGCAGGGGGGGACAAAGAGAAATGCAAAGAAAGACCTTAAAAATTTATTACTTTTTTGTACAAGGATCTATTAAAAGCTTGTCCCAGACTGCAGTGATGATCTACCAATAAAGATGGCTTTCCTGTGAGGACTACAGGCAAATGCATACAGCATTCTAAACTCTGGTATACAAGTAAGTCTGAGGAACATGAGCAATGTTTATGAACTTACAACACCAAAACACAGTATTTATTTTTTTCTGGTTTTATCCTTCAGAATCAAAGGTTACACAAAAGTTGACTTATATTTATGCATGTTAATAGAGAATATATAAAGTTAAATTCAAGACTGAGAAAAACACATACTAATTGAGGGATGCTGTACCTGGTTTATGGAAACAAACCAGAGGACAAAACTAATAATCTAAAAATATTTCTACGACAAATGTAGATTAAAGCTAAAGTGAGAACAGGATGCTTCATTTTCAGCTTCCACAGTCTTCTGACACTTCAGAATTCAAGTAGAATAGTTTCTCCCCCTTTTTCATGGGTTAGTAATGTTATAATTAGTAGACACATAGTATAGTTAACCAGCAGAAATTAAGAACATTGGAAAGGTCACTAAGGTAGATGGTATCTGCTATTTATAGAAAATTATGAGCATTAATATTCCCATATATTTTCTATGACAATTCTTAAAAGATAAAATGAACTGCAAATTAATTCTCCATCATAAAATATGGTAATAAGACTGAGAAAATAGCACAGAATTATACCACTCATTACTAGTTTAAAACCCCTTCATTTTTTCTTCTTCATCCTCTCTGGTTTATTTTTGTTTCCCACTCTCTTAATATGTGCCTGGAAAGTTTGTGCTACACAACGTCAAAAGGTCAAATTCTGCCCTAAGATAGATGCTGCTTTTACTTGCTTTTGCAAGAGGTCATGGCCATCAGCCTACAACTTTGAAGTGCAATGACTGCAACTGTCTCAGGCACAATACACATCTGCAATTAATGTTTATTAGAAATACCAAGTTGACAAATCACCTGAGCAATTGTAATAGAAATAAATTTTGGTCTACATGAGTAGGCTGCTGCTAAAGTATTCAGTAAAGCATTGCCTAATAAAGGTGGTAGTAGAAAAAATACACATCTATCGGATTTTATTTTGTGCTTTTTCATGATCTTTTAGAATAGCAGTGTGAACTAAACTCATTTTACCTGACCTCTGAATTTACTTATATTTCGTTACTGTCAATATTAGTTTTGAAATATTCATTACACTTTTACTGTATACACTTCATCCTACTGAGTGAGTTTTCTGCTCAGCATTCATTTTTTTCTTCCTTACAGTTACCTTTTGCAACATTACATGTATAGTGTATGTACATAAAGATATGTTTTCTCTTAATTCAGTCTTTAAATTTTATTAAAAATAGTCTTAGCATCAGAAAATGTTGATAACACAGGGAAAAGTTCTGAACTTTGTCAAAACTTTTAAAATAGGTTCTATGTTTAAATGAAACTTAATAGGGGAAATGTGCATTGACTATATACATATATATGGGAATATCTATTGAAATATGTGGGTTTTTTCTGGGGACTGGGGATGGCATTTACTTCTAGTGGTTTTTCTTTATATAAAACCAGCTCCATTTTTATCCATACTAGAATAAGTCATTGCATCAGATGTCATTCACACAGCATTCTGATGTTGATTTTCTTTAGAGTTTCACAAACACTGAATGGAAACAGCTACAGAAAGTAATTAAACTTTTTTTGATGTTAATTTACATGCAGTTTTTCATATTTTCAAAGTGGCTGAAATGATCAGTCATGAGAAGGATATTCTTGAATAAAGTGGCCCAATAAAAATGTGCTCAATTTTCATTATAATTCCATAGTGCATTTTACACCAGTCAGTGGCCAGGTTTGGGTTAGGAATATAGAACAATTACAACAGCTGAAAGTAATTTAATTTTGTCCTAGAGTTCAGTTATTCTCCAGCATATGCAGGAAGGTTCATAGGATAATGGACTAGTTCATTTTCAGCACTGCTGCTGTTCAGTATCATAAGTAACATGAACAGGCTACACTCAAAACTCTCAAGATGTGGACTCTCAGGCTCTCATCCATGCAATCCTGCCAAAAATAATCCTGGTTTGTTTTTTGTTGTGGTGTGTTTTGTTTTGGTTTGGTTTTTTTTAGGCAAATTTGTAGGTATCTGACTCCAAAGCTTGCTATGAAGTTCAGAACAGATGACCAGTTTCTGTTATCCAAGAGGAAGGTTTATGGCAGAGCTGTTTTCATGATGCAGGCTCTCAAGAAATCTTTCAGGGAAATGTCATAACTCTGACACCATCTGAGAAAAAAATTACTGAAACATGCTTCTTGAAAACATTTCAGTTCCAGGAACTTGACATTGTCCCATTTAAGTGTTATTAAAATAAAAAAAAAAATAAAAAAAAAAGAAAGCAGTCAGCTCCTACTTCAGATGCCTTGTGGTTTGATGAATTATTGGATATGAGTAACATGTTAGAGCAAGAACCTTCAGCTTTCACACTGAATATTAAAAAATATTAAAGTCATAAAGAAAGGATATCTGTGCTCATAGCAATTGAAAAAATATCTAGAACTTAATTTTTACTGCCCTTATATATACACCCTCTTATGCCAATTCTACATTCATTGCGTTTAAAAGTGACAGCAAAGCTTATCCAATTTAAAGCCTTCCCAGAAACCTTTAAGATATTTTCCATTAATTCATTTTCTTACTGATGCTAATAATAACTGACTCTTACTTTTGACCTATTTTTACAGGTTCATTTCCAAAGAAGCAAATGGTGGGGTTCACCTAACACAGGTAACTCAACTATTTTAGGTGATGTAGATATTGTGCATAAGTTAATGGCTTGTCTGTAACTGCCACTTTAAAAGGACAAGAGTTGCCCTCTGGTCCACTTCCATATCTGCCAACCCCTGAAAAGGTGTCAGATACACTGAGGAAACACAAATGTTCTCAGAAGTCCATGTTTAGTCTGCTGACTTTCCTAAAAGATCTGTATCATGCACTTTTTTTCTGTAAGCTCATTTAAAGAAAGAAAATTACAGATTTTTGCAATAACAGTTTATATAGTTTAAATTAATTTTCCTAATAAAAATGTGGACTGAATTACAAATTAACAATCCTTTATGGTTCATATAAAAACTTTTGATATGACACCTCTTATGGATCAGGGTTAAAGTTAAAACAGGCTTTTGTTTATTCTTCCTGTGACAGACCTAGTAGAAAAAATTATGATGGTGCTTGTAAGTCTGTTAGTGCCTTGCCTCAGAAAGAGAAGCACTAATTCAGGTGCTGGTGTACAGAACAAAACAGAGATTTCAAAAAGGTTGCAAGTAGAGGTTCACTGATTAAATTTTCATATGAGCTGAAATTGTGAGAAAGGATTTTACAGTGGTGGTGTTGAAAGACTGGACCAATGGCCAAATTTACTCCACTGACAATTTAAAACATATCTGGAAATTCAGCATTCTGTAGTGGTCTTGGTTTTTTTCCTTAACAGGCTCTGGCCATAAAGCAGAATCAGTAATTTTTGATACATTTGACTTTTTTGTCAGTTTCTGTGCTCAGTAACCTGAGGTATTTTTACTTCTGGTAGTGGTATAGTTTTATATAATCTGAGAAAAAGCTGCTATCCCTCTGTTCAAAATGTCAGATCCCCAGAGTTTCACAGATCCAGTTCAGCTGCAGGGAACACTGAGTGCCCCCAGGGGCTTCTCTATCACCACAGGTGCAGAGGACCTGGCAGGTTTCAGCACAAAAGTAGCAGAATTGAAACCTGAGCTTCCTCTTCAGCCTAACAAGAAGTTTGGTCAAAATGTACCTGTGACATGTGTCCAGCCTTCCAGGAGCATACAAGAAAGCTGGAGAGGGACCTTTTACAAGGGCATGTAGTGATAGGACAAGAGATAATGACTTTAAACTGAAAAAAGGTAGATTTAGATTTGCCCTAAGGAGGAAATTCTTCACAGAGAGGGTGGTGAAACACTGGAGCAGATTACGCAGAGAAGCTGCAGTTGCCCCCTCCCTGGAGGTGTTCAAGGCCAGGTTGGATGTGGTTTTGAGCAACCTGACCAAGTGGAAGGTTGCAACCAGCTCCCACGGCAAGAGACTTGGAAACGG
>NW_010256018.1:33640-43180 GCF_000690775.1 Eurypyga helias
ATTCCCCAGAGAAGCCGCAGAGAAGCTGCAGTTGCCCCCTCCCTGGAGGTGTTCAAGGCCAGGTTGGATGTGGTTTTGAGCAACCTGACCAAGTGGAAGGTTGCAACCAGCTCCCATGGCAAGAGACTTGGAACTGGGTAATCTTTAAGGTCACTTCCAATTCAAACCATTCTGTGGTTCAATGACTCTGCAAACAGAGAATATAAAATATTTTTTTTCCTTTGGTGATAAACAGCTGGTGGGAGGCACGACACAGTCATTTCAGAACCATAAATTGGTACATGTCTGTGCAAATCCACTGCAGTATACATAAAAGGGATTTATACAATGATAAATGTCTACATTTTCAACCTTCTCTTTCATAAAATGTGCATTGAGTCATCACCACAACCTCATTTCTGTATGATCTGCAGGCCTCTTAACATTTTCACATCTTGTTATCAATAGTAAGATGGTTTCTTCTGCAGGTCAAAATGTTCTGGTAAACTGTATGCCATGCCAAGAGATTCTTCCCCCTCCCCCCCGCCTCCAAGTACTAGGTTTTCCACACTACAGCATTGCAGTTGTGGAAAAGGGCCTGCATAATCTTGAATTTTATTGGTGTTGAAAAAAGGGAGGGGATTCGTCATTTATGTAGACTGGTGAGAATTAAATTTTGGCAATTGGTGAATTGAGGAGAGTCTACTTTAAATTTCAAAACCAAATTCAACTGATCCATTAGTCTGTCACCTCAGAAGAATGGCAAATTTACTCATTCAGATAATTTTGTGTTCTTTTAATGCATCGGGATGCTATGCATTAATTACAGATGAAAAACAAAACCCCAAATAAAATCTGTTCTGTGGGTAAAAGTGGAGATTGCCTGTAAAAATCAGTGTTTAACATGCAATGCTATTGTGGTGTCCTCTAACGTAGAGGTGAATAGCTCAATCAAGTGTGAATTTGAATGGTTTCTTAGAAATAGCTTTTTTCTACAGAAAGAAATTCAGCATTACACATTTTGCTTGTTTAGTAGCTAAGTCAAACCTCTCTGCTGACACAAAATGCTCAATTACATTACTGCAATAGCTGAAGGACAGAACAATGAAGTAGAAGTTATAAGACTACACTACTCTGTCATAACTTTTAACAAGACTTGCATAATATTTCAGTTTATGAATTTCTGTGTGGTGTGAAGTGAGATTATTACTTTTGCAACATTTAATTTTTACCCTTCACTTTCTTTTAATTTAAAAAAGCCCAAGGTTATAATTTCTCCAGTATGCTACAGCTTGTCTTACATATTCCCTCCCAAAACCAGCCTTTAGCCAATCATGGCAACACTCTAATTAAATTCAGCAAAAGGAACAATGTGCAAATATAAATGATAATTTTAAATGAAATCCAGATTATAATTCCAGCAAAAGAAATGCAGTTCCCATCATAAAAATGTAAAAAAAAAAAAAATTAAGGATTAGAACTTATTCTTCAGGAAATAAGATACAGCTTTAAAGATCAGCTAATTAAAGTTTCCACTTGCCTACAGTTGGCATTACTTGGCATATTTTTTGACAGATTGCTTAAATATATGTCATGACCCTGAGTGTTTGAATGGGCTGCAATTGCCATGTCCAACCTCTCCTGAGACCCCACCTCTATTCCTTGACCGTGGTCTAGGGGCTGTATCTCAGCTCAAACACCTCAAGAATTTTAAGTGTCACAATTTAAGTAATCCATAGTTATTAAATAATTTCACCTGCAGCTAAATAAGTCCTGATCCTTGCAGAGATCAATTAACTTACAGCACAGTGATTAAGTGGTCAGAATGTGTCATAACTGGTATTACTTGAAGAGAAAAGGTCAATATCCTTCTCATTCTCCTTTTAATGTGGATTTCCATTAGCAATAAGGTTAGAGGGAGGAAGGATTTCAATACTTTGCTTATTGCAGGGGATTGAAGAATTACAAATAGATTATTTCTATAGTCACTGTTTTTAGTAAGTCAGATTTAACTACCATATAGCAGCTCACCAGACACATTTACAAACCATAATTTAACTTCTTCAAATAAAGAGATTGTAAAACCTCAACCAAATCTAAAAGAAAGTGTATTAACTGAATGAAGCATAAAGTCATGTAAACAAATATAAACCAGTAAAAGCTGAATCTGATGAAACACATCAATATTAACACGCAACAGTCCCCTCATTGATTCATCATAGGGTCATACGCATATGTCTCTGAATCTTGTTATAGTATATAAGTGGAAAGTTTCTCATGTGGGTAGTTGAATTTTAAGAATTTTGTTGCACTCAAGATTTTCTTAGGGGTTAAATAGAGACAGCATGATCTAAAAAGTCAAGAATATACTAGTAGTGTAATTAAAATCATAATGGTCTGTTCAAATTATACACATGGTAGTTGTTAGTCCAGTTACAATAGTGCTGTTACCTCTGAATCTCATTTTACCTGAAAGATATGAGGTTTTATATCTGTAACAACCACTGACTAACCACTGATCATGATTGGTATTAACAGTGTGAAACTTCTGGGATCACCCTCTATCTAAAATCTTTCACACAACATTTTAGTCTGGATGGCATAGATAATTCAATCCACATAGATGAATTAATATTTATCTCTATAAACTAAAGTAAAGCTAAACCAAAATGAGGCAACAGTTGTCTGATTGCTAAACAACTGTTCTCAAACCTAACAAAGGTGAAATACGTTTAGCAAACCTCAGAAGTCCTGAGACCCTGCACTGTGTAGGCAGTACAAAGTCTCAGGCTTTTTATCAGTAAAGGCAAAAATTTTTCCTGGGATGATAGACGTTATAATGTTGTTGATAGATCATTATCTAAGATTGTTGAGAGAAACATACCAGAAAGAAGATATTTTTATATCCTATCATATTATTAATATAAAATAATGTAATGTTTATTCCATTCCATTCAAATAATTACTGCCAGCATTTGGTGCTCCACTGCACCAGACACTGCACAAAAATAGACATATCCAGATTACGTGCATTTTTGCAGAAACAGATAATGAACAACACGCATAGGTGAAATGATATTTCACACTTTAGTGGCATAATAGGGAAGGAGTTGCTGGTTTGATTATTAGTCCAGTTTTCTAGACATTACATTTAATTTCGTTCTTCCCTCAAAGCAAATTCACTGTAAAGCTATTAGCCTATTCTTCCATAATCATTGTATTAATCAGCAACCAAGAAGTCCAGTCTCAGATACAGTGACTTCCAGACGTAGAACTACTTTTATATATTATGGAGTATGTAGTAGTGTAATCTTGTACTTACCCTATTACATAAAACAATACTGATGAGCAGTAGTGAAGAACAGAATGTGAATGTCAAATTTCTCACATAAGAAATTTTTTTGTGCAAAAGATGTATAACTCAAGCCCTTTTTTCAGAGAGATTTATGACCGTCTTAAGTGCAGCTTGTGAAGGAAATCCATGCTTTATAGGTTATCTGTTTCATTCATCCTTAAAGGGTTCATTGCGTTGCCCTGTAAACTGAACTGTTATGTTAGAAGCACTGCTTCATCCTTGTCTTTGAAAAAGGATGCAAACCAAGAACAAACAATATAGTTGCAAGTAACTGTATTTAAGAACTGTCAGGAAGTACAACACAGGCTGAATTTTTTTTACTCTTGATTAAAAATCATTTTGGTAGACAGTGCAGTTGCTTTCTAAATTATCATCCAGACAGTGTCTGTAAGGAGATGTGGTGTGCACATTACACTGCATATTTCAAAGTTGCTGACTCTATGAAGACAATGGAAAAAATAGCCCTAAACTTAAAAACAACCCATTTCTTCCAGGTTAGTAGAACAGAAAGCATCTATCTTTTACAGAGTTACATTATGTTTTATAAAGAGGGAGAGGGACAAAAGCAAAGGTAAAATATTTTCTAGCAAAATTATTTTTTCATGTATATGTTGGTAGAAAATGCCATTTCTTTCCCCTAGCATTTCTCTGTAATTTTAGTCTTTTATGTAGATTTCCTGGGACAGGAATTACTTCCATTTCAGAATATACGGAAAACTGAAGTCACTTTCAATTTCTTGCATGGGATGGATGCAATCCTCGTTACTCTGTGTGAATATCTGGAGGAGAGGGGGAAGAAATTTCTCCCTATACCACAGGTCTTGAACTTTGACTTAATATTTCTTTAAGTTCAATATTTTATGTTCAACTGAACCATATATTCTTGAAAAACCTATTCCAAAGACACTGTGAAATGAAAAATACCTACTATTCTACCATTTTTCCTGATAGATTGTTTCCTTTATAAATCCTTTTTGTCTTCCTCACTTCCTTCACAAGCCCCCATCCAGTTTAAATGTCTGCCCTGAGCTTCCAGCTCTGGTTTTCACTGTGGCCTTCTCTGTTTAAATTTAACTCTTTAAAAATATTTGTTATTGAAAAGGATTTGAATTCTTGATCAAGTCACGTTTCAGTCTTCTTTCAGATAAGGTGAATATACTATACTCTTTATTGTTAACTAAATTGATCTGCATGTTATATTGCATGTTAATGCAATTTTTTTCAGTGATTTCTGTAGTTCCTTGACAGCTTCTTCATTATTTTCCAAATCCTTTTCTTAATTTTGTAAAGCATGTATTTGTACATCATATTTCAACACGAAGTTAGGCAATACTACAGTTACAGATGAAAATGTGACCTGGTTTCAGGTGGGATAGAGTTAATTTCCTTCCTAGTAGCTACTATAGTGCTGTGTTTTGCATTTAGCAAAAGAGTAATGTGATAACACACTGATGTTTTGATGTTAAAAGATGCTTATACTAAGTCAAGGACTTTTCACCTTCCCATGTTCTGCCAGTGAGGAGGTGGACAAGAAGCTGGAAGAGAGCGGAGCCAGGACAGCTGACCCAAACTGGCAGTAAGGAAATGATCCCTGCTTGGGGACAAACTGGGTATCAGTGGTGAGCGGTTGCATCACTTGTTTTTCCTGTTTGTTTTCTTTCTCTCTCTCTTTGTTGTTTTATTTTTCATTAAATTTTTAATTTTTTATTTTCAATCATTGAAGTGTTCTTATCTCAGCCCACGAGGTTTCTTACTCTTGCCCTTCTGATTTTCCCCCCCATCCCACCAGAGGATGGGGGCAGGGGGAATGGGATGCAAGCTGGTGGCTGTGTGGTGCTTGGTTACTGATTGGGGTTAAACCACAACAATGACCCATTAAAAACTATCTTATCCCATTCTCTCTCCTGTAGCCAGAGATGAGTTAAATTAGTTTTCCTGCCAAGCCGTTCAAAATCACATTTACTTTCATACAAGGTCACCTACAGCTCTTACCAGCCTGCCTGCATTGTACCTTCCAATCATAGAAGTATATCTTCAGTGATCAATAATAGAGATCATGTATATCTATATATATGACTACAAAGCATGTTTATTTTTTATCTTTGTTCTGAATAAAATGAAAAAAAAATCTTTAACTGTAGTGAGCTATTACTTTGATACTTCAACAAATTTCAAGAATCTCTGTACCGTCCATGGTGCAAACCACCCTCAAAAACTGTGCCAAGAGCCAGCCCACTTGAATAAAGTGCTGATTATTTCATATGCATAAATTCGTTGTCCAAGTCATTATTTTTTTTTACTCTCCACTTGCCTCTCCCATGAGTAGAACTGCAGTGCCAGTTTAGCTACTATTAGTAGCTGTTTTTCACTGAAGGCAAGTCTTAGTCACCAAGTAAAAAAGAAAAAAAAAATTTATTAAGCCACATACAATGCCTGTGATTAAACAATGCAGATGCCCAATTTCTGTTCAATTAGAACTTGCAAATGCTTCTAAAAGCTAGTTGTCCAGTATAATTCATGACTTGAATTTATACAGAGGCAATGCTTTTCCTACTGAAGTCTACATTAAATCACTTTTGAATAATAGTTACTTTCCTGTCCTGTTCAAGGCATGTGTATTACTATACTGGGCTTTGGTCAATGAAACTAAAGAGAGATATAAACTGCCCTCACAAATGATATCTTGTACAAAAAGCAATGTTAAAGCAGGTTATTCTTGCCCATCATGTTTAAAGTCAAGCTTATTTACTACTGTTCTGGGGTCTTAGAGGTATAAATAACAACATTTTACCCACCCTATCCATCCAAGATAATAAGATAATGCAAAGTTAATTTTTTTTTTTTGTGTAATGCCTCTTAACTATCTACACAAAATTATATATTTTTAGCCAAATTAATTTATCTATGGAGCACTCTTGCATTCTTGACTGGGACCAGTGTAATTTTCCAACTTTCTGGTTCCCCTTATCAGATAGGTATATACCTGAACAAGGTATGCATAAGTACACATCTACAGTTACGAGGACTCCACAGATTGTAGTGACCTCAATTTTAAATTTAGTCAATATTTCTGGAGCCTACCCTGTTAAGACAGGCATGTCACATTGCACAAAGAATGAGGAAGCATGCAGTTGTTGTTTGCACTCAGGTGAAGTATGGCCCAGTCAGATTCTCTCCACTTCTCACTGTCCTTTGTGTGCTTTTATTCTAATTAGAATTTCTTATGCACAGATGAACTGAAACATACACATCTATCACATTATCAAGATATACTCTGATTTATACGTATTTATACAATGTCTAAAATTTTCCATCTTAAGCAAACAAACACTAACCCAGCGGTTTGGAAATACCACCAGAGCCTGTCAGTCAGCACCATGCTCATTAGCAACTGTGATGTGTTGTCTACATCAGTATGTGTGTGCCACATCACTTGGACTATGATTCTCCAGTGTCACAAATCAGTTATTTCATGTCACTGTAAGGAAAATTGTAATTTTTTCCTGTTAACATAATTCACAGAATTTCCCTGAGAAGGCTTACAATTATTGGGATACTTTTTAGCACGTACACAATTTTGCTAGTGAACCACAGTTTACAAACTTAATTACCGCACCCCAAAATTGATGACTATTCAGCTAGCGATGCCAATGGCACTAGTGTAGGGTTAGTCGGTCAGTCAGTCGTTCTACCTACCTACCTACCTATCCATCCATCTTCTCTTCTGCCTCTAGAGTTTGATGCTACAGATAGCTTACTGTTGGAATTGCAGAAACAGGATCATGTCAGAGATAAATTACTATGTTTGACTACAAAATATCTTCAGGTTTATATGAAAGCCTAACAGAATAGCTGATACGACCAAGGAAAAAAAAAAATCAGTAAGGTTAAGATTGACCATAATTTTAAAAAAAATATCATGAGCTGAAAGTGGAATGAAACATCCATGTACTTTAATTCGAGAAATCTAGTTTTAGGCTTTTGAAGTTGAAAAAACTTGTACCATAGTTTCCTTGTTACTGCTTCCTCCCTTTCCTCATCCTTCACTTCTGAATGCCACAAAGCTGTATTTACATCCTTCAACACCAAAAAAATGCTAATATTTATGAGTTGGGAGAATTTATGTATTTACAAGAAGGCATAGTCTAATGACATAGAAAAAATCTTTACTCTGAAAAATCATTGGTAGGTTATTAGAGAAAAAAATTACTTACATTTCCAGTCAAGCACAAGAAAGAAGAAAATCCTCAATTTATATTCATATTTAGGCTACATGAATCATAAAATATGCTGTAACACACTGTATGTTGTAAACATCTTGTTTAAGCAGTTTTCTTATTTGCAATAGGATTTGGTATTGCACAAGGAACACATTCAGTAGAACAGACCTTCAGCTGTCTGAAAGTTTAAAACAAGTTTTCAAATTTTTAATTTTTTTTTTCAGTATTTTAAGAAAGTAAACTTAAGTTTACTCTACTGGTAAACCATTAGCAAGCAGTAATTACCTGTGCTCAAGAACTGAACACCAAGAATCAGCAGTCCCTGTGTACATAGCTTTGATTACTATCTGACCTATGTATGCATTTGTATCCTGGTTTGTTTCATTTAGAATGAGTATTATGCATCCAGATAAAATTTTATTTACCTAATGCAATAATTATTGAAACAATATTATAAGCAAACCTAGTCAAATGAGTTAGTCATCTCAAGGTGCATGTTTACTTAAATGCAGAAAAATGGCCAATTACAACTGCGGTCCTTGTGCTAGAATTGCTCCAAATACCAAAGCTAGAGCAACAACCCAAATTTGTTCTGCTTCAGCTTTTAAGACAGTAAGGTAATATGTAAATATTTATGAAGGGGTAGATACTTCTATCCACTACGTGTTCCTCAAATACTTTACTGTGGTAAAGCTATGATAGCAATCCATGGGAACTGATGTTCCTCCTACTGGGGATCACTGATCAAACAAAATGCTATTGGAGTCGATTAAATCCTACAGTACTGCTAAACTAATGAAGTTTTCCCCCCACTCTTAGAAGGCTGTTGCAAAATCCCCCTGCCTAGACTGGTAACCTTCATGTAATCTCAAAACTAATGTAATTCAGGGTCATTTTATGCTAACAAAAGGTGAAAGTATTGTAAAGAATGATGGCATAGTAATAAATTCCATTGACATCACTCTCATACTCCTCTAATACTTCAATTGTTACACTCCCACCTTCTGTACTGACAATGCTGTAAAACTTGATGATTTATGAATGCTGATTTCAAAGTCAGATTTTTCCTATATCAATATTGATATATCAACATATCCATATAAAGATATTACACTGTGAGTTGACCTCAGCTGGCTGCCAGATGCCCACACAGCTGCTGTCTTATCCTCCATCCTCGACAGGACAAGGGGGAAAATAAGAAGAAAAACCTCATGGGTTGCAAGAAAGACTACAGACAGCTTGCAAATTAGTTACAGGCAAAACAGACTCAAGTTGGGGAAAATGAATTTAATTAATTGCCAACTAAAATATGCTTGGATAATGAGAAACAACACCCAAAACTAATTAAAACAACATCTTGTGCCACACACATACTTTCCCAGGCTCAGCTTGACTCCTTCACTCCCAACTCTTTTACCTTCCCTGTTCCCCAAGCAGTGCAGGGTTGTCATGGTTTAACTCCAGCCAGCAAAATACCATGAAGACACTCTCGCACTTCCCTCACTCCTTTCTCCAGCAGAGGGGGAGAATCGGAAGAAAAAGAGAAAGAAGCTCATAAAATTAAGAACAATTTACTAATTGAAGCTAAATGAATAACATCTATATGAATATATATAAATACTACTAAGTAATTAATAGAAAATAAAGCATCTGTTACTATACGATACAATTGCTCACCACCTGTCAACTGATGCACAACCAGGTTCCAAGTACTGAGAGTCACAGCCCAAGAGCGATCACAGCAGAGTCCAAGCGAACCCTATCAGTGACAGCGTGACCGGGAAAACTAACAGACACACCAACTCACTCCCGAATGAGTCAGCAAAGGAGTTAGCAAAGCAGATAACAAAGGAGTGAGAGAGAGTGTTAGAGAGTGTAAAGCGTGAAAGTGTGTAATGGTCCCTGAGTTCACTCATAATTTATGTACAGAGTATGGCATACTATGGAACAAAATACTTCTTTGGTCAGCTGTCTGAACTGGGTGTT
>NW_010256019.1:0-15159 GCF_000690775.1 Eurypyga helias
AGCTGGAGTTAAACCATGACACCACTGTATTCAGTGTTGGTACACCTCACTGTGAGTGCTGTGGGCAGTTCTGGGCCCCACAGTTTCAGAAGGATGTGAAGGTCCTTGAATGCACCCAGAGGAGGAGAGCAAAGCTGGTGACAGGGCAGGAAGGCATGTCCTCTGAGGAGCAGCTGAGGACTTTGGCCTTGTCTAGTTTGGAGTGAAAGGGGCTGAGGGGCAACCTCATTGCTTTTACAGCTTCCTGAGGAGGGGAAGTGGGGAGGGAGGTGCTGATCTCTTCTCCCCGGTATCCAGTGACAGGACATGTGGGAACAGTTCAAAACTGTGCTGGGGTAGGTTTAAACTGGACATTAGGAAGCATTTCTTCACTGAGAGGGTGGTCAGACACCAGAACAGGCTTCCTAGAGAGGTGGTCAATGTCCCAAGCCTGTCAGTGTTTAAGAGGCATTTGGACAATGCTCTTAATAACAAACCTTTGCTTTTGATGAGCATTGAACTGGTCAGGCAGGTGGACTAGGTGATCGTTGTAGGTCCCTTCCAACTGAAATAGTCTCTTCTGTACTAAAGCACCTGACCTTTGTGGCCCTGTTACACTGACTTCAGCCACAAAGCCAACCTGTGTTGCGATGGTACAGCTGGTCTTGTCCTCCCCCTCCAGCTGAGTGTTAATAGTATTAGAATAAGGTACTTTTTTCCTGCAGGTGTTTTAGAAAGAGAACCTTCTGCCTTGGCCAGATCACTGACACCTCAGAAGAGATGAGGTGTGGGCAGGAGCATATGAACTTTTACACCTGCTCTACTTCTCCCTTCCCCTGGTGATTCTTCTCTGAGCCCACAAGAAGCAAAAAGCAGTTTAGTTTCCATGCTCTTGCTATAACAGGCCTTCTAGCAGAGACTGCCAACACAAGGACTGATCAGTGCCCTGTGAAGTGGAGGGACACAAACTCTACTTCCTCAGAAAATAACCATCATCTCATTTTGTACAGGCTGCCGAGAGACACCAAGCAAACGAACAGTCACTCCTAGCCTGGGAACAGTTGGAAATATCTGGGTGACAGATTCTGTTTTCTTGATACTTTTCGTTCAGTTTATTAACACCCATTAAATGCTTATCCTGCCTTTTCACAGCAAGAACATGGGAAAGTCCCCTCACTGCTCCTTACACCTCTTGCTGTTCATCCTCCATGCTCTAGTTATTTTTTTTAGCCAGCTGAGTCCCATTTCCTCCCTGTGCTGTTCTACACTTTCTTTCCTCCCTTCCCCCCCATCTTAATTACCACAGATTTCCCTCAGGGGTTTGGGTGTTTTGTTGGGGTTTTTTTTCTGTTCCTGTGAAAAACAATAGTAAAAAAAAAAAACCAACCAAAAAAAGTTGGGGTCTAGCAAGACGCTTCTCGGAACATTCCAAAGCAAAGAAAGCATTACTTGGGTAGGTTACAGTGGTTTAATCTAGTATGCTGGCTCATTATAGTAATTAGTAGCTTGAGGGGAAGATAACAAGATGCAGACTAACTCACTCAGAAAGTTTCTTTTAGCACTCCCCGTGCTCCCAATAGAGCTTGCTTCTACTTGGCTTTACCTCAAGTTAACTAATGGCTACTTAACTTGAGGCACCTGATGCTTGGAAAGGTTAACGCGTGCACTCCTTACACAACTGATCCAGGTTCTAAACGTTTATTCTTTAACCTAAGACTGTATCTTCATTGATAAAAAGGGGTTGTCCATGTGTGTATTAATAAAACTTCTCACTGTGAAACTCTAGGGGAGACAAACACATGGTCGGTATCTACTTCACCGCAGCAGGCCAAGGTCAACATTCTGCTCTAACACAGTCTTTCCGCTCAGGCTAGTTGTAGCATAATAAAAACTACAAGGCTCTGACTTTCCTGGGATTTCCTAGCAATATGGTTACTAAAAAGGAAAAGAACCCCAGAATTTTGTCTGTAAAAAACACAAGCTGCTACTTGCTTTGCCCTGGAATCTGTTATTTTTCTTTTCTTTTCTTTTCTTTTTTTTTTCCCCCCCTATCTAAATCTCATTCCTACATGATGAATCATGGCAGGAAACAGGGCTGCCTTGTGTCCTTGTGCAAGAGCCAGAAGGCATATGTAGGTCATCAGAGCTTGAACAGAATGTCCTGCAAACCTGAATGCAATGCACTCCACGATGGATGAAGTGCTTACACCCACAAGCATGCAAAGTACTGGCACAAAGGAAAATCTAGTCCCAAAGAATGGCACCTGCTAGGAAAGGTCTGGAGCCATAATTTTTAAAGAAACAAGCCATCTTGTTTCTGATTACTGTTTGCTCAGTTGTCTAGAGGTGCAGAATCTAGAGAACACCATGAAGTTTAGGTGACGTGCAAATAGTGGTTTAAAATAAATAAATAAATGTTAAAACTGGGTGGTGACCCAAATAACCTTTTTTTCCACTGTCCAGCTCCTTCTGTTGCCTTGGGCACCTTTGCTGTATGACAGATGATTGTCTCCGCTTCATAGAGTTGCAGCCTGTATGTGTTGAGAGGTTCTGTCCAGACACTAGTCAGAAGCATCTTCCAGCAGTATCAGCCATGATTCACATGGAAAACATGGAGCCTAACCATTAGGATAAAAAAAAAAAGGTTTAAGATTTGTCCAAATCTGTGGAGTTCCAACAATATAATCTGGTTTGCCACTTCACTTCCAAAAAGCCCCAATATCCACATCATGCTACAGGCCGTGCACGGGGATCTTAAATAGCCTTCTGAGGACTTGACAGCCGACACTGGGCTGATGTAAAGCTGGTTACGACTTTAAAACAACACAGAAAAACTGACATCTGTGCAGTCAATCTTGAAGAAATTTTTTCCAAGTGATACTAATACACATGATTCTGATATGTCAGTTATTCCAGCTTTTTACAGTCAAATTTTCCTGTTTCTCAATTGTCTTTCCATCGGTACAATAGTAGGAAAATACAAACTAGGGAAGCTGTGATTCTGACTGTGCATAAAATGGTAAGTTCACAATGCAGAAATTTCCCTGCTAGTAATCGCTCAGTTGAGCTAGAAATGAATATAACAACGCTTAATTATGCCGATCTTATGCTTTACCCTCCCAGCTCTTTAAGCTCTCCTGGGGCCATTTAGGAAAAATAAAACCCTTTCTACTGTGTATTCAGCCCTGCAGTGCCAGCAAATTTAACTACCCTGGAGCTGTGAACACTGGTGGTCAGAAATGCTTTATAATATGTTTTTAAACAATCCTTACACTGCAAGGAACCAAAATCTTTTCCACATTTCCTGTTGCCAACAAAACTACAAAATACTGCTTGATAAAGTTTGGAGCTGGAATTTTTCCACAGTGAGGCCAGGCAGAACGTCATCCTGTGACTATGGAGCGCCTGCTCCATTGTCATGATGGGGAGTGTACGTGTGCATGAGTGAATATGCATGTGTGGCACACGAAGAATATGAGACTGAACAAAGAACAGAGAGATCACAGAATCACAGAATGGTTTAGGTGGGGAGGGACCTTAAAGACCATCTAGTTCCAACCCCCCTGCCAGGGACACCTTCCACTAGACCAGGTTGCTCAAAGCCTCATCCAGTCTGGCCTTGAACACTTCCAGGGATGGGGAATCCACAGCTTCTCTGGGAAACCTGTTCCAGTGCCTCACCACCCTCTCCGGGAAGAACTTCTCCCTGATATCCAATCTAAACCTCCCCACTTTCAATTTAAACCCGTTACCCCTTGTCCTGTCACTACAGGCCCTTGTAAAAAGTCCCCCCCAGCTTCCTTGTCGCCCCTTCAGGCACTGGAAGGTGCTGTAAGGTCTCCCCGGAGCCTTCTCTTCTCCAGGCTGAACAAGCCCAACTCTCTCGGCCTGTCCCCATAGCAGAGGTGCTCCAGCCCTCGGAGCATCTTTGTGGCCTCCTCTGGACTCTCTCCAACTGGTCTATATCCTTCTTATGCTGAGGGCCCCAGAGCTGGATGCAGCACTGCAGGTGGGGTCTCAAGAGAGCTGAGTAGAGGGGGAGAATCCCCTCCCTCACCCCGTTGGCCACACTTCTGATACAGCCCAGATGTATCAGAGATGGAGCTTCTTGTTTTCCACACAAAAATCAGCGTCTTTAGGTGTTGTCCCTCAGTCTACAGGAGTAAAGGAAGTTGGAAACACTGGGAAGAGATGAAGACTGACAACTTCACTCTTTTACATGTCAGTCCCATGGAGAAAGGTGCAGGTGAAAATAGTGATACAGGTTCTTGTTTGACATATCCAGTATTATTTCCCTTGTAGTACCATTGAGAATGTGTCTTTGTTAGAAAATGCCAGTTATAAAATGCTCACTATGTCCCTGGGAAACCTAAGTCACACCTAAAGGTCAGGAGACCTCTATTTAGGCTGCAGATTTTACCTCTCCCATCTGAGGGGATAGGACTGTTTGCTTTGGAGTGAAGTCACACAGAGAGGGGTCTGAAGAGGGTCAAATGAACTATGCAGAGGCTGAAATGAGCTCTGTACCACAAAGAAAAGGTTTCAGCTGGGGTCCTTGGAGAAGGTTATCCATCTCAGCTCTTTGAGCTTCACTCAGTTAGGCTGCTGCTTCTTCAACAACCCTGTCAGAGACAGGCATCAGATCAGTGAATTCCTTTCAGCTCTTACCCCAGCCTCTGTGAGTTGTGCTTCTGCTGGATGGGGAACAAACTTCCTTGCACTGTGTGATGGAAAGGGCTTCCATCTGGTTATGCAAATTCTGCATTCTATGTAAATTACTTTAGCACAGGCTTGAAAATGGGTCCGTATAGCTTTGCAATCGATTTCAGCTGAGAAGCACCGTTTCTCCCATGCTGTTAGTTAGCCACTGAATTTGCATTAGCAAGGCATCTCAGCCAAGGACATCTTGAAATTGTAGCATGATGTTTACTTGTCATGCTGTAGTGCTGTGTGTACACCAGCTCTTTGGATGTGGCATTGCCAGCTGAGAACCTGAGCATGTTAGGAAACAGTGTAGGTTTTGGTTTTGACAGTTTCTTCCTCATCCTGATAGGTTATCTCCATTGGATAGTCTCCTGACTGTCTTCAGATACTGCTAACAGTTCAGGAAGAAGTATGTCCCCCAGCATTCAGCTGCAATGACACAGATTTCTCCCCTTCAGGTCTCTGCTGACAGCACAGAAAAAAACAGTTCTAAGGAACCAAAAGGCATAGGTTTGAAACATGGATGTTCAACAATGGATATAGTTTTATTGTCTTCTCTTCAGAATTCTCCATATTAGGAGACACTCATCATAACACCATTTCCATCAGAAAAATTAATAAAATGAATTTTTTAATCTGTAAATATGCCAGCCAGTGCTCCGGATTCTGGTGGTTTTCTAATATTTAAGATCACAAAATGGCCTGATTTTAAACTTATCCATAATAAGTTAATAGCACTTAGTTGTCAAAGGCAGATTTCCAAAATCACTGAAGTTATGCAAAGTACCTATATAAATAGCCAGATCATCAAGTTTTCACGATGCTGGACACTGAGTGACTTTGGAACTGTGGCCAGTTGTGGCCAGAGGTAATTATTGTCAGAGAGCTGTTTCTTCCCCTGTGCTAAACAAGCTATGGACTGCAGTTTCTAATGGTTGGAGGTCTTCCCCTCTTCTAAACAAGCTAGGGACTGCAGTTTCTAATGGTTGGAGGACTGCCTCCTGCCAACCACCGGTGTAGTTACTACTGTTGCCAGTTTTTAGCTGACTGAGTTGAAATCAAGAATCAAAACACTTAAACTCTTTCCTGTCATCAGAACCTGGGAGTTCGCAGTACTGATAGTTGTTTAGTGTACAAGTACAGAGATGCAACTTCTAAACAAGCTAGGGACTGCAGTTTCTAATGGTTGGAGGACTGCCTCCTGCCAACCACCGGTGTAGTTACTACTGTTGCCAGTTTTTAGCTGACTGAGTTGAAATCAAGAATCAAAACACTTAAACTCTTTCCTGTCATCAGAACCTGGGAGTTCGCAGTACTGATAGTTGTTTAGTGTACAAGTACAGAGATGCAATGTATATGGCAACTTCTTTATATGGCAACTTTCTTTATCCCTTTTTGATGATATGTATTCCAAGTTTGAAGTGCACTTGAAAAGGATGTGGGTTGGCAACTTAGATTTCCAGATACTACCCACTTCCTTTTCTTTATCCCTTTTTGATGATATGTATTCCAAGTTTGAAGTGCACTTGAAAAGGATGTGGGTTTTTTTTTTCATTTTTAGGTCATTTCTGTGGGACTTCAAGTTGCTATTCGCTTGGAGAGCATCTGAGGGATCCGCAGCTGTGATTGCAATTGGTGCTCAGACCTGGAAGCTGTCTGGGTGGAAGGTGTTGTTTGAGATGTGTTTCAGATGGCAAAAATGGCTTCATTTGAAAGCCTCTGGTCTTTTTGGAAATATTCATTATGTAGTTTGCGAGGTCGAAGTTTCTAGGCTGAATTAGCAAGAACACACTGTGGGCAACATAGAAAGGGTAGCATTTGTCTTGTAAAGCATTTAACACACACACGGCAAAGATAAACATAGATGTAAGTAAAATACAAATAATTGCAGTGAGTGCCTTACAATGCATTCAAGGAGGTCTACTGTCAGTCTGCATTCTAAATGTGAAAGGTAGATAGGCGGATTGTAAGCAAATTTATTTTCCTGGGGTTTTTTGTTTGTTTTCTTTTTTTCCTGTATTTTTCCTGTTTCCACAGAGTCAAAAGCTGCAGGATATATCTCTGGGAAATGAGCATGTTGAAAATGTAATTCTTTGGTGCGTACAGGTTTTCATGCGCTAAGATGTGCAGACAGAACCTGAGGATGCAGAGAGGCTAACTGTTCACAGCGTGACTGCACTCAAACACTACGAGGACTGGGGTAGCTTAAGTGCTCTCTGTAACACTGAATGACAACACGGCAGGTCATGCTAGATGTACAGGAAACTGCATACCAGTTTCAGGCTGGGCCTTCACCAGGTTTCCAGAAGTATCTGTAGCATCTGGATCTCTACTTCTGGGCCACACATTGACAGGAATCGCCTCATTAGGGGCTGAATTTGTTTGCATACTTTGTGAAGACAACTTCAGACTTTATAGAACCTCTGCTGGGGTTTGCTGATGGCCTTTGCTGTGAAGACTGTATTTGTTCCACACAGAATGGGTGATGAAGTCAATAACACTAACAGAAGTGCTGGTGTTGCCCTTTCCCTTACTGCGGTTCTGCCAGTGACCCTTTGCTTTGTAGTGGTCCCAGTCCATGTCCCATAATACCCTTCCTCCAGTGTTGGCACTGCCAACTGCTTGCAGGTCTTGGTATTTCAGAAGCTGCTCTGCTAGGATTGGATGTGATCCTCTCTCAAGAGAACAGGGATCTATCCAGGGGACCCTGATAGGGCTGTATTGAAGGACAGGAGGAGAGAAGTGTGGCCAGTCTAAGGAGGTCTGCCCCCTTTTCTGCATATACCCGTGAACAAATTGTAACTGCAAACACTTGTCCTGCATGGTGCACTTGCGTTCAGAACAGGATGGTGACACCAGGTCAAGATGATTTGAGGAGAAAGGTGTATACAAGTAAATGGAGCAGCTGATCCAGGGGCGGGGCAATGCTGGATGAAGAGCAATAGCCAGCAGAATGGCTTATCTGAAACATAGATGGATTGAATGTGACTGTTTCCTGCAGGGCTCTCCTGTGTGCAGCACTGAAACAGGTGAGACGACTCAGGACCAGCCTCTCCAGTGGCTGTCAGTGCTGCTGTGGGAAGCAACAAACCAGCAGGAAGGTTACACAGGTATTTTCTGTGTTGGTCTTTAGATGTATTGCGGTCATTCCTTCTCCTCTTGATATAATCTGGCGGTGAGTATACGGCCATTTCCTGAAACTATGTGAGTCATACTGGCTCATTAGTTTTCCTTTGATTTTCTTTATAAAGAAAGGGTGCTTCTAAGGTGAAGAATAAACACCCTTGAAGCTATTGTACTTTCATTCCGGCCCACTGATCTGTTTTAAAGTGTCTTCCAAGTCTTTCCTTTGTTAGCCCTGTAAATTTGAGAAGTCCATTGTTGTTAGATCCGGGCACCATTACTACCACTGCCTTCTGGAACTGGTGCTTCCTGCCCCTGCCGCCATGTACATTCAATTATTTCAGTGTATCTTCTGTTTGTTTTCTTTTTTAACGTGGGAAAAAAAAATCAAATAATTTTTGCAAAGCTCCTCATTAGAAGGAGATAAGACAAATTATGATTGTAATATCAAGGCAAAGCTGTTGGCTTGCCCGCCCAAAATATTTCTCGAAGTGACTTGGATCTAGGTGCGCATACAGATAGTGTCACTGTATTTCTAGGTTCTTAAACAGATCTCGCCTCCTAAGCCCTTACACCTTTTGTTGTCTGCAGCACGGCAGTCTTAAAGTTGAAAATGTCATCTTTTTGTCTGTTTAAGATCGGAAGGCAAATGTAGCATCCAGCGATCGACAGGTAGGACAGCCCAGCATTAATGTGGTGCAATTTGTCTTTTCACTCCAGCTTCCCTCTTCTCTGCCTCTTGCTGTTGGACATGTATAAAAGTGAGCTGCTCATATTTAAGGATCTTATGTTGGGTTTCAAGTTAATTGGTTTCCAGCAGCATGCCTATACAGGAGACTGCCAAGGAAAACCCATTCGCTTCAGTAAAAAAACTAGATCCTTTTTTTCCGGTGCTTTTCATTTTAATAAGTTTGCTTACAAAAAGGACTTTGATGTGCCTTAAAAGAGAGAATGATGATGATTCTATGATGATTCTATCATTGTCTTGCACCATTCCACCTCAGACACGGTTCCATTTCCAAATGGGAGTTTTCCGTCATTAGAAGTTATGCACTGTAATCATTAGTCTGTGGAGGAAATGAGTTGTTCCACATTTGTTGTAACATTCCTCAGTTGTCTACAGTGTTCATACCAATAGCATGACGTATGTGTGTATGCCACCATAAAAGAGACCCACCCATGCAATAATTATTACCACATGAATGTGAGATAATTACTGAAAGTCCACTTAAGAACATAGGAGTGAACATGTATGTATTTACATATACATGCAAGTCTGATATATATGGTGATATATAATGGTCATAAATATTGGAAACCTTGCTTGGTTCAGGTTCTTCAAAGATACATGCTTTCATAGGTTGATTAGCCTGGCCTTATTGTGGACAAGTAAGATGAGCACAGTAGTACATAGGCTGAGAAGTTAATTGACTGACTAAGCTTGGTAGCTTACAAAGTGAGTCTTCTTGAGGCAGTAAAATGCCACTAAGAAGAGCCTCGTTCCGAATATTACCTCCTTGCCATGCTGCTGTGCAGGCATGCAACTGTGGAAGGGATCTTGAATATAAAACTCTTCACTTACAGAGGCAGTAATATAATGCAGGAGAGTATGTAACATGCAAGGTTGCATTAGCTTTCTTGCCTCTAAAGAGAGGAAGTTAGAGGCACATGTTGTTGAAACTGGACTGTCTCAACGAATGGGATTTCACAACAGAAATGATGTTGCAAAGACATCCCGAATGAGAAATGTGTATTTTGACTTACTTCACCATGCATTTCTACATTATTTGTCGAACATGCAGAAGTAGAATTGCAAGGACATTGGCAAGTAAGTCCTTTCCATCTGTACTCTATTTTCAGCTATAGTTTAGCCTTTTTATATGACAAAACGCATTACTTCACACTTCATCACTCAGTGACTAAGCTTCCATGCAGTCATCTTCCACCCCACCATCACTCAGTGTTTGTATGAGCTAAGGGGAAGGATAAACATTTTCCTAAGGATTCCACTGGAGTTTGGTGTTGGCATAGTCACAGAAGTAAATTCATTGGGCTCACTGATGTCGTTGAACAGTACTCTTTTTTGTTCTTAACCCACCTGACCCTGTCTGACTGACTGCTTCCCGTATGGTGCTCGCTTCCTTCTTCCGTCAGCGTTGCACTTCCTGCCTCCAATGGTCCTTCACTTCGTGCATTCTCTTTGTGTTTCCTGCAACCCATCCTTTCCGGTTTTCTGCTGTGTGAAGCAGAGAGACAGAGCCACACCCTGAAACGGAAAAAACAAGACAGAATTAATGGAACCAAAAATATCACCACTACTGTTTTGCTCTTCCTTTGTCTTTTTTTCTCCTTCAACTTTGTTTTACTCTTTAGAACATAAGCATCCCTTACACTCTGTAGTGAAAGTGTTAGTGCACTGTAAAAACAAATATTTCCAAAAGTTTCTTGTGAAAGCTAATGTGAAACGTGCCAATGGTAATGTGGGGCATATAGTATCTTAGTCTTTCTAATAGCTTCAAACTGTAGTGACTTCTCAGTATTTCTTATAGAAAACTAATGTTACGAACCTAAAATTCTCAATCTTACCAATTTTTGAATTATAAAAGCATCAAACCCAAGTTTGGAATCATTTGATCACACTTGAATAATTCAGTGATTAATATTTTTTCCCAAATGTGGCATTTCAACACGAGCATTTATAAACAATTGCAAGTAGCTGAGATTACAATGCAGTTGCTATGTCAACTTTTAAAACGGTGTGCGATAGAGACTTATCACTTTTTGTGTTATATGGGATATAGGATATCCACACAATCACACAATGATCATTTACAGTGTAGTTTCAGTCTAGTTGATACCCAGTTACAGTGAGGTCATGCTTTTTAATGATTAATTTATGCCAATACAAATATGAAGTAACTATACAGGTATTCCAGTAACTCCCAGTCCACGCAACATTTGTGTGTATTCTACATCTGAATTCTACATGCATGTACAGACAGACACACAATCACATCTATATGTATGGATGTATATGTACCTCAGATGCACGTTCTGTTCACATGAACCATTATGTTCCCACTGTAATTATGCCCAGCCTTGCTCTTTGTGGGCACACGAATTAGTCGTAATTGTAGGATAAAAAAATTACTGGTGTAACTGCTATAACTTCAGTGTAATTACAGTCATTCTGTTATGAATTTTAATCAAATATCGAGCCTGTATTCTTTCAGAACAGAACACTTAAGTGCATCCATTGCATAAAAAAGCTTGAAACTTATTTACCCTTCTGAAATTTTCCTCTTTCTCTCCCACACTAGCACCTTTCTATGTTTTTTAATAATTAAAAAGAAGAATCTGTGGGCAACTGAAGAACTCATATATATGAAATATGCTTGGCAGAAAAAAAAATATGGAAAATTAGCCTTTTCCTTCAGTTGCAGAGCTGAGAATTACTGAATCCTGACTCTATTTTTTCTGAAGAGATTTACAGTCAATCCAACACATCTTTAAAAGGTACCATAATAGGATGTTTTTCCCTTTGGATCTTGCTTTTAGTCAGTATAATTCTAGTATTTATTATTTGCATCTGTCACTTTACTGAAGCTGCATGCAAGTCACATTCCATCTTGAAACTGAAACTGAAAGAGAAAATAAGGAAGGTCTCCACACTAGTGTTTGGCCACAAAACTGGGCCCAACACTTTTGCACTTCCAAAAAATACAATAAAATAATTAATTAGTATAAATAGGTAGAACTGTTGCTTTTCACATGAAGGAAAGGCAGTTAGTTTAGTTCTGCATCCCTGAGGTATGGATCATTAAGTCTTCAGCTGAATAGCAAAAATAGCTTTTAATTCCTAAAGTGTAGCAACCCAGCCTAGGATGCTCAGGAACTAGAGGTTCACTGGTAACGGTCGCAGCGCACAGCAAGGCAGCTACAGATGAAACCCCCAGAGGGTGACTGTTTTCCTCAAGCATAAGCTTCTCCGCTTCTGAAGAGCAGCTGCAATAAACCCCGTGGCTCAAAGACACGTTTTGTCCCGTGCCAAGTTCCCCTTGACAGTCGTCACAGGCTGCAGACAGAAATGCGCTTTTGGGAAGAAGAGCACACTGGAAGACGCATGCCATGGACACGGCCTGCCATTACAGGCTCTCTCCCACTCCTCAGTCGCCACGTGCCACGCCTGAGCTTGGTCCCAGAGGGAGAGGAGGCAACAGCACCGCACCGCCCGTGCATGATGTGAAACGAGACAAGCAGCCGTTGAGTAAGCCTGAAGCATCCTGAATCGGGGATCCCTAGCCTGTTTACTCCTGAGGTGTTTACTGTTAGTGGAAATGTCAGATAACAGTGTAAAGATCTACAGGCCTGCTTCCCCACTACCTTGAAGTTTATGACATCATGTACAAAATCAGAATTATATATTAGCAAACCAGCATATCAATACACATGGTAAAGTGTGGGGCAGAGGAAACCTGCCCCTTCATATGTATCTGTTTGGCGCTGTTAAGTAGGAAAAGAGGGCACGTGCGGAAGTTGGATATATGAAATAAAATATGGTGCTTTGAATAGCACAGCTGACTATAAAAATGTTACTATTCTGTGCTCAATATTAAATGTGTTTTCAGTTTAAACTCAAGGTGAGTGTAAAACGTGGTCTCTTTACAGATGGAATTATTCTCTTCCATATATCTTATAAAGAATATCATACACTCTTTTCTAATGCAGGCGACCATAATTTTGACCAACCAGTGCTGGTGGTAGTGATAAATAAGGAGATAAGATAGAAAGCCAGTGAAGTTTATCACATCAACTAGAAACCATGAATAAAATTCTACACTTCAGAAGTGCTGTAAAGTGTGCTCATGACGCATAAAAAGAACTTACAGCCACAGTGATTTGTACTTTACAGTAAAATTCTGATGCCTGAAGAATGTGGGATAGTTTCTGCTTTTGTGCAGCAAAGAAATAGGTGGGCGAAGGGACACTAAATCTGGGAATTCACAAATTCGCTTTTAGCACCATGATTCTGCCTAGATACGTGCTTCTAACACAGCTCATCAGCTGTCCTGTAACATGCCCACTTCACAGTCAGTAGGAAAGCTTATACTAAAATGACAATTACAAAATGCTAAACGGAAGACCTGTAGAATAGGTCTAGTGCCAAGAATTCAGACTGCCATGCAGGGATTTTAACAAAATGATCAGAAAATTCTTTCCCATTCCACAATTTAACAATAGTGCAAGAAGTTCAGAATTGGCTTCTCTTGTGGATGCAACAGAGGTGCAAGTTTAATGCCTGGAGTAGAATTAAACTCAAGAAGATCAAAAAAGTGGATACATTTTTATTTCACACACAGATTCACACAGAGTGGAAGGGGTTGGAAGGGACGTCTAGAGATCATCTATAGTCCAATCCCCCTGCCAGACCAGGATCACCTAGAGCAGGTCACACAGGAACAAGTCCAGGCGGCTTCTGAAAGTCTCAGAGAAGGAGACCCCACCACCCCTCCGGGCAGCCTGTCCCAGGGCTCTGTCACCCTCACAGGGAAGAAGGGTTTCCTCATGTTCAGGCTGAACCTTCTGTTTTCCAGTTTATGGCTATTGCCCCTCGTCCTGTCACTGGATACCACTGAGAAGAGCCTGGTCCCATCCTCCTGACACCCACCCTTTAGATATTGATAAGCATTGATAAGATCCCCCCTCAGCCTCTTCTTATGACCTTGTAGACCTGGTTTCTATTATGTGATGTAGAAATTGCATGTGTTTAATAGTTCAGGTCTGAGTGAAACTGCAGTGGAGATAGGAAGGTGTTGTACTGGAGCAATTTCACATCAGATGGAGCATGGGCTGCACCAGGCACTTCTAATATGGAGACTACAACCCCGTTAGGCTTCCTGACTGCTGTTTAGTACATCCACAGTGCATGTCATTCCATCTTCACAACATGCGCATGGTTTTTGAAAGGACAGTGGAAAGTCAGCGCAAAATTTCTGTGCAGTATTTTTCATACCATCTATAGCTGTTGTCACCTACTACCTTCTGAACAAAAGATTCTTTTCATTTTTGTTCTAATCAATGTCTTCAGACATTTCTGAATTTAAATTTTCTGTAATGGTGTACCTGTCTTAGATGAAAGTATGACACCTGAAAAATATTCCATATGAAAAAATACACTATAGGGATACAGATAGACAGGCTAATATTTTACTACCGTTGGTGTACTTTTTCTTCCAATTTTGTATGTCTTCTCATATTTTTCTATTTTACTTCTTAATTTTTAATTCATATTCAGTGAAGATTTATGGTCTACCATCACTGCCACGTGTCTTTCCTGAGGAACTGGTCAATGTGGAAGCCGTCACTAGGTCTGTGTGTTTCGCCTTCTCATTTTGATCTGTTGTCTGTGTTACGGAAATTTCCTTCTCTATTATATCAAGCAGTCTTTATAGTATGAAAGTGTGTTAACTGTGTTAATATATATTAGTTCACATTATACACTGCAATTTAAGAAGGTAGTGGAATTTTACTGGAAACTTTGGGATTGTTCACGCTTAAGAAAAACTAACAGTCACCAGCCCATTGCAAGGACCCGAAGGACAGCCCAGCCCTGGAAATAAGGACTTTGCTTCTTGGAAGATTAGAGATGTCCATGGAGGATAAAAAATACCCTTGGACAGCCAAAATAATGCCAGTGTCCTTGCCCTTCCAACACGTCTTTGAAACCAGCATCATCTGGCATCACGGATAAGTAACTACAGCAAGACTGACGTATGGGTCAGTGGACAAGCAGCCAGAATGCTGCAGAACTATAGTTGTTTTGCACAGTTGTACTGTGATCAGTAATCAGTAGTGCTGTGTAAGCAATTAGCCAAATCGTGTTGTAGGTGAACACTTGAAGCGTACAAAAACCTTGTGTAGAACCATATTTGGGGTGCCCCAATTTGGCTGGGACATTTCACATGCATTCCATACTTTGTGTCCTAGTCTCTCTCCTCGGTCGGCACAAGCCAGTTGCGCATTTTCATAGCATCTAGCACAGAAAATTAAAAACTGTCATTATGCAGACACCTGGCTGTCCCCATCAGCTTCCTCTGGACCTCCCTCACGTGTGACTGCTGTCATTGGGATGAGCAGGCCTGGCAAGTCGCTGTAAATGCATTCGATCAAAGGAACGGTGTTTTACCCATGAGCACTGCTAACGCTACCGAAAACAGTGCTGCCCCAGCAACACGACTGAAGTAGCGGCCTTTCTGTCATGTCAGAAGCACAGGGAGCGTCGCGGGCAGCCACCTTTCCCCAGGGAGGGCCCAGCCCGGCCCGGCGGCGCCATGCCGCCCTCCCGGCAGGCCC
>NW_010256020.1:0-33775 GCF_000690775.1 Eurypyga helias
CGCACGCTGCTTGGCCGCTTCGCCCCCGAGCCCACCCCCACCGGCAAGTCCTCGGGACAAGGGCGAACGCGGGGAGGGAGGACCGGGGGTTGCCCTTCCTCTCCCGCAGCCCCCAGGGCAGAGCAGCCTGAAGGACCGCGGTGCCGGCGGTGCGTACCGGCACGGCCGTGCTCTCAGCCCCCCAGGCTGCTGGGCTGCTCTCCTAAAACTGGGTCTCGTTAAGGGCGTCGGGTAAGGGGCTCCAAAATCCAGGTTCACCAGATCAGGGCGGAATTTTAACAAGACCTGTTTCAGAGTATCGAAACTTGTGTACGCCGGCGATTGTGTTTTAACTTGTGGAAGCCGGGATTGCAACTAACTAACCAAGACACGATATTCTGTTTTGAAAACTGACGTGCATTTTAAAAAGTAATTTAAAGCTCCTAGTAATTGACAGAAATGCTACACTGAGCAAGGCCGGGAGCTGGGAAAAGTGTCTTTTGGCGCACGGTGCCCCGGGATCTGTAATAAGACCAAAACCGTGGACTTTCCCAAGTAAGCAGTTCTCAGACACCTGAGGTCTTCGCTGTGAGCTGGCGTGCAGGTTTCCTGAGCGAACACCTACTGCCGGGGTGACGGTCACTCCTCCCTGCCCCTGCCCGCCAGCAGCGACGCATGAGCACACGGGTGGCGGTGGAGTCCGGGAACACCTGGGTGGGAGGCGTGGTTGGTGCCTTGCTTCCCGGTCCCTGTAAAACACATTGGGGTTTTTGTTTCTCCTTTTGTTAACGTTGCCACAGGGTTAATACTTTCCTGAGCAAGTTTGATATTTTTTTTTTTTTCATTCTTGCTTCATTGTGCTTTTGCCTTTTATCTGGCATCGCTGAAGCCTGAGCAAATATTTAAAATAGTGTGTGAGGAGACAGGTCATGGAGAAGTTGAAGTTCATGTTCCAAGAACTGTAAAACTGAGTCGCGTAAGTCTGAAGTTCTCTGCAACAGGCTGTATCCTTGAAAAATTCTTTCTGTTGAAGTAGGTTTGAAACCTAGCTATTTGCAACACTTGAAAATAAAGCGGATATTAGGCTTTCCAATTTGGCAGCACTTATGAGTTGTCCTGTATTATCTTCCATTTAGCTCCATCTGCATATGATTTGCCTGTGCTGAAAGGTGTAAACATTCACTGGAGTTTTTAATAAATGCTAAGCTGTATGGTCCAAAGCATTTTGTTTGCAGGATTTTTCTGATGTGTCTAACACTGTTGGAGCAGAGCCCTTTAGTAATATTGCATCAAGATTGCCACATTGCCCTTGCAAACTCGTGCTTATCATTTGTGAACCCAGTGGGAGCAGGCTGGTAGACCTCCAGAAATATTTTCCACAGCATGATTAATTCAGAGCAGTAGCAATCCCTTCTAAGTGTAAGAATGCTTGTGCACAGTAGAGAGATAAGGGGCACCTATTAGAGGTGTTGTCACCACAAGCTAAATAAAGCCTTGTGCCAAATTTTCTACTTCTTGTTACCAAAGTAATGGTGCAAAGTTTTGTGTGTGTGTGTATGTGTATGAGGTTCATTTTAAGAAGCTGGCTAATAATAAGAAACTGCATTTGGCTTATGTAATGAACTCAATGGGATATATTTCTTACATGGGGCTTTTTTTCCCCCCGTACACTTCCTCCTGACATGACTGAAAACAGGCTAGTTAATGAACTGTGTAATCTCTTAAGAAGTTCCCACATCATGTGGAAGAAGTTAAAAATGCTTAGCTGTCCCACAGGGTGTGTTTTGAGCCCTTAGGATTGGCAGCTACGGGCAGTGGCAGACCCCACACGTGCTGAGCTGTACACCACGGTCACTGCCCTGGCACCTGAGTATTGCATCCCTTCTTCGGGCATCAAAGTGAGTCTGCGATGACACCATGGAAACATGAGCTCTGGCACGTGCTAACAACCATGGGGTGTACGCTTGCCTAGCCATGCCGCTCCTAAGGCTAGCAGAGCTTGTTCCGGTGCTTCGTCGCTACTGCTGTGCCATGTGCTGGCTACACAAATCTAGTTCGTCCTCCGAATCTTCATTTCCAAAGCAAACATACTGCCTTGTGCAGTTGACAGAATGTGTTGACCCATTAACCTGTGGTGTCTGCTATGAGTGATATAACTGAAGCTGAGTTTATTAGGCCTGCTTAAGCAGTTCTTTCTCCTTTTGAAAGGATTGAGGCTTTGGAGAGTGATGAGACCAGGCATAAAGTAACTGAGCTGTGCCTGAAATTCTTCTTGGGGGAAGGATTGGTTGGTTGGTTTGTTGTTTTTTTACTTCAAAACACCTTAAAAAGCCATCCACTTTAACTTATTCTGAAGTCAAGAAAGGTGAGTCTTCTTCCATGACCTACAAAACGATGCTCACAACTGACCAACCACCAAAACACTAGCTTGAAGTCTCTTGGGAATGGCAGTGGTCGCTTCTGTCGCTTGCTGTAATCCGTCAGGAGAGCTGAGTGGCAGAAGATGATGCTGGGAAGGTGGAAAGGACCCTGATATGCAGAAATCTTTCAATCAACTGACTGAAAATCCATTATCTAAGTAGTTCTACCTTTTATTCAACAGCTGATGTGGAATTAGAGGTGGGCTAAAAACAGAGTGAAAGGGATGGAGGGAGGAGAGCTGAGAAGGGAGAGTTACAGGTGTGTCGCTGGGGAAAAGGGCAAATGGTGTCTCCACCACAGTGTGTGCAAGGCAGCAAATTACTGTTGGAAACTTGCATTTGGGTTACAAAACAATGTGTAGACATGAATTTATCTTTTGGGGTCACAGTTTCACTAATCCTTACACTCGTGGGAGGGGGGAGCACACCGTCTCCCAGGCTTTCACCTAAGTCAGGTCTACCCACAGACTTGTTGTATCAAATATACACTGCTCCTTACTCATTTGCATTAATGGAATGTTGCCGACAGTTCTCTTTGCTGAGAGTATGCTTCTCCAGCATTTTACTTTTTGGTGTGGGGGCAGCAAAAATCTGAGGATGAAAGAAGTTCACTTATGCCTCAGTAAACATTAACTGATATGCTGTCACTTCAAATTTACTGTTCCTTGGATTGCAGCAAATGAAAGTCTTTCAGGCCACTATTCTGCATCAAGAAGATCTGCCTGCAGGAGCTACGCAGCATAGCGTAAGGAGTGTTTAAAAGCTGAGGTACATGAATTTAAAGTATACTAACAATGGCTACATCTTTTCTTTGTTTTTCAGAATTGGTCTGGGAGTCTTATCGTAGCCTCTTTAACTGGTGCTTTTGGGTCGTCTTTTCTTTATGGTTACAATCTCTCAGTGGTGAACGCTCCTGCAGTGGTAAGTGACTGACAAAACTCTAATTTAGTATCAGTAGAGGGCAGTCCTATCCAGCTATTGTGCACTCCTCACCATCCTGCTATTATAATCCTCCTCATGTAGTAGAAGAGGTTAAACTTTGTAAAGTAAGTTACCTTTGCCTGAACGCTGCTTTCTGCTGTCTAAGAGGTTTCTACATAAATTCAGTAGCTGTTAGGAAACTAGATGCTGATGTTGAGGTGAGTGGGTGCACATGGTTTGCTTCTCATTCTCCCCAACCCCAGGCTAATATTAAGTCTTCTTGCACACTGTTGCGTGATAAAGTATTTTTAATAGTCTGTTTTTTTAGTGAGTGTTTGGTAGTTCAGTGCACATGTTCAGCAACTTCTGTTCACATCGTTCAATTCTGGAGGGTTGCACAACGCTTCATTCTCACAGTGCTGATATTATAAATAATGCCTTTGGCTTTCTCTTAAATAATGGGCCTCCTCTGCATTTTCTGGTGATGTCTTGTTTGGTTCTGAATTCAAAACCACTGTGTTGACCTTCTGTTGGCTGCAACATATGGAATAGATTTGATGAATAGAGTACTATGAAATCAGAGTACAATACTTGACTGATATTTTAATGAAATTCCCCTATCATAAATGGAAATCTGAACATCTTGTTTTTATACTGGTTGTCTAGAGATCTGCTTAATTCAGTCAAGCACAGCAATAAGGAGTTCATTGGATTCGCAAGCAATGCTGTTTCAAAAACTAGCTAGTACATTTTGGGAACAAGCTGTTGAAATTCTATTTCAAAATAGTTCCTTTCCAAAGCCAAACTCCTTCTTTTATGAAAATATTAAAACATGTAGTTAGATTTCCACCTAAAGGTTGGCCATATTAAAGATGGATGCAATACTTATGCAAATAATGAAAGGGTTTTTTTTTTTTAATTTAGGTTTCATATGTGTATTTTATTTGATAAACTGACAACCCAGAGGTTTAGGAAAAGACTAACCCTGTAGGAAGTTTTGATTGTACCCTTTGTGTAACTTCTGGGAAGTTCCTGGTACGTTTTGCACCATTAGCACAGGGTTGGAAAAACTGGTTATTTATTCCATCATGACATGTCTAGGCATCACTTTGCCTTCAGATGAGTTCAAGGTGAACATGGCTTAGAAGAAATCAGCAGAACTGTGAGCAATGGTGTTGATTGTCCTGATGGTAGACATCCTTCCTGCACTGCCTGGGTACTGTCAGCAGAGCAGTGAGAATGATCCAATTGCTAAATTTTAAAGCACTGTTTAAATAATGGGCTGTCCCGGTAATCAGGGCTCTCCTGTTAACTTTCTACAGGAGTAAAGGAAAGAAAGGATGATAGGATGTGTTGTTTGGCAGCTCTCAGACACTTAGGTTTGAACCATATGATAGTAGTGACCAGACCCCCAGACCAGGTGGGGAGGTTGCAGGTGCAACCATACCATGATGAATGTTAAATTCAAGGTGTCATGGTTAGTAACACTTCCAGGATTGTCCAATTTTTCTTGGCATCTTGACTGTTGCTTTTGGACTGAAAGTAAGCACCATGCTGTTGCTGATTTTAGTCACGCTGTTGACAGGTATGTGTGAAGTCTGTCTTTGTCCAGCATGGTATTTTAGTGTTTATTGAGAACTTCATAGCTATACATTATCTAGGGCTAAGGAGTAGTCCTACCAGCAAGGAATATATAGCTGTGTAGTTCAATAACAAAATACCAGGGGTCCTCTCTCTAGCCCTAGGATTGATCTGTGTCTTCTATTTGCCAAGGAGAGGCCATCTTCCTGTCCCTGTTCCCTGAACTGCAGTGACCAGGCTGAAGGGAAGAGTTTTTGGGTCTGCTCATAGCTATCCACAACTCACAGCATGCCATACCAAAGCTGTCCTTCTTGCAGCACAAGAAAAGGAACCTGGGCCCCGTATGTTTTCCCCCAATCTCACCAAATCAGTCTGCTGCAAGGTGACCCTTTGGGAATACTGATGTGAGGTGACTGAGGAAAACCAATAGGGAGATAAATAGCACTCTCATAAGAAGGTATCTTGGGAATGCAGTAGCTCCTAAAATCTATAAGCTGATTTTCATTTATAAACTGGGTAGGCCAAATAACTCTTCTGGTGATGTTCAGCTTACAGCCTGCACTGTATGATCATCTCTGTAGGATGTTGGATATCTTCTGCCCCTATTTACTTCAGTATAATTCCTTTTGATGTCTGAAGTCTTCCAACCTTAGAGAAGGAATGTGTGATGCTTTGATAGGTGTTGAAAAAATGCTTGATAATGACTGTTGACTAAAACATGGGATGTTTCCACGATTTTGGACCTGAACAGATCAGCATGATGATTGAGCTGTGGTGAGGAAGTTAATTTAAGACCAGACACATGGCCATTACTGTTATCAAAATATTCCCAGTCACAGTGGAGTAAAATGGTAAGTAGTACAGCAAGCAGCAAAAGCAAAAAGCAGCCACTAACGAGCACTAAACTCTAATATAGAGTAAGGCAAGCAAGCACAGAAACCTGCCTGTTAATAACTGAACCATAATAACAGCTATAAATTCAATATAGCACATTCCAATCAAATCTGTCATTATCTCGAACTCTTCAAGCCCTGCGTTGTGCACCAAAAAAGACTGTCATGGTTTAACTCCAGACAGTAACTAAGTACCACACAGCTGCCCCTCATTCCCCCCACAGTGGGATGGGAGAGAGAAGCTGAAGAGTAAAGGTGAGAAAACTTATGTGTTGAGATAAAGACAGTTTAACAGGTAAAGCAGAAGCCGTGTGCACAAGCAAAGCAAGGAATTAATTCACTGCTTCCCATGGGCAGACAGGTGTTCAGCCACTTCCAGAAAAGCAGGGCTTCACCACATGCAATGGTTATTTAGGAAGACAAACTCCACCACTCCAAACATCTCCCCCTTCTTTCTTCCCTAGCTTTATATGCTGAGCATGACATCATAGGGTATGGAATATCCCCTTGGTCAGTTGTGGTCAGCTTTCCTGGCAGTGTTCCTTCCCAACTTCTTGTGCGCCCCCAGCCCACTCACTGGTGGGGGTGGGGTCAGAGGTAAAAAAGGCCTTGACTCTGTGTAAGCACTGCTCAGCAGTAAAAAAGACCCACCCCTGTGTTTTCAGCACAAATCCAAAACACAGCCCCATACCAGCTTCTGTGATGAAAATTAACTACCCCAGCCCAAACCAGCACAGCAACATTGAAGAACTGTTTGCAAATTCTTGTGTATATTTCGGTGCCGAAAGTTGTGCCAGCTCATCAAACTGCAGGGTACCACCCCTGCAGTTCTCACCAGTGAACTTTACTACACGTCATCTCATAAGGTAGAGTCAATCCAACTTCCTTTCTGTTGCAAGAGGACAATAAACTGCACCAGCTCTGCTCGGAGCAGAGGTTGCTTCCCACTTAATCCCTTGCCTTTCCATGGGAAAGGGCAGTAGCTCATTGCAGCTGTGCTTCACTCTGCACACAGCACTTGACCACATGAGGAACCTGGAATTAGGAGCCTCCATGGGCTTGTCCAGAGAATTACTAGAATTTATTAAAAATGTGTGGGAGCATTTGGCAGTAGGAAGACAAATGCTTTAATTGAATACAAGTTAAAGCTGTCTTTTTGTGAGCTGAATTTCTACAATTCATTCCATGGTCCGGTTGTGGACAAAGTCTGTAGAACAATGAAATGTTTTGTGCAGGAAGCAAAGTCTCTGCTGCTTACTGCTACGCAGTGCTTGCCCCCTTCCTGAGGGCAGCTACAGCTCTGTGTGCCTTTTAGAGCTGATACAGGGAAATCAAGACTATTTAGCAGTTGTCAGTGTGTGTGTGACTCTCACCACTACGAGTAAGGTAGTATTTCTTCTCTAAAGACCAGCTCATCTATTGCCTTGATGTAAGTTATTTAAAGGTAAAGAGACAAAGAAAATACTTCCCTTATATATAAATAATACATTATATTTATATCCCTTATTCCCCTTCTATTTCCCACCCAAGCACTAATACCTTAATGAACTGACGCAGCAGAATACAAGATACTGGTATCAGTCAGCTACCATACCTTATAGGCTTTGGTTAGGGGTTAAAATTTTTGTACACACATTTATGCCATTAGCATTGTTCAGACAACTGATTAAAAACTCAAAGGAGCCTTTCCACGGAATTCAATGGATTCAAACCCAGTGGATCTCTTGGATCAGATTTGTTTTGTTTCATGTGTAACTCCTTAAAACCTGTATGTGTTATGTTCACCTGTATGTGAACGTTCGTGTGTTACTATTGAGCATTTAGTTTGTACTTTCTTTCCTTGGATATTTGCAATTATTTGATATCTCCTTGCAAATAACAAAGCTATGCTGAGAAATTAGTCATAACACAAGGGGAGAATAATTTGCATACTATTTTTAGTCATTATCATTAGCAAGAAATGCTAATATTTTTCTAAAAATGTTTTCTCTAAGTATTCATTACTCTCAGAAATGAACTTCAAATAAAGAAAAGATATCTGAATCTAAATATAATCTGAGCATTAGTGTTAGAGATAAGATTTATTATTTGATTTAATGGCAGATTCATTTGGAAGTTTACTGTGAGATCTTCTAAATGGACCAAGGCACTACATTTACTTTTTTTTCTCTTTGCTTGTATAGAAACATGCAAGATAGGATGAAAGAAGTACCTCTGTTCCCCTTTAATTTAGGGCACATACTAGAAATTTAGAATCATAGAATCTTTTAGGTTGGAAAAGACCTTTAATATTGTCAAGTCCAACCATTAACCTAACAGTGCCAAGTCCACCATTAAACCACGTCCCGAAGCACCTCTTCCACAGTCTCTTAAATATCTTCAGGGATGGTGACTCAACCACTTGCCTGGGCAGTCTTTTCCAATGTCTGACAACCCTTTCTGTGAAGAAATGTTTGCTAACATCCAGTCTAAACCTCTCCTGGGGCAACTTGAGGTAATTTCTTCTGCTTCTATCACTCATCACTTAGGTGAAGAGACCAACACCCACCTCCCTACAGCCTCCTTTCAGGTACCTGTAGAGTATGATAAGGTCTCCCCTGAGCCTCCTCTTCTCCAGGCTGAACAACTCCAGTTCCCTCAGCCACTCCTCACAGCACTTGTGACCCAGCTCCACCGCCCTTCTCTGGGCATGCTCCAGCACATCCATGTCTCTCTTCTAGTGAAAGGACCAGAACTGAGCACAGGACTCAAGGTGTGGCCTCACCAGTGCCCAGTACAGGGGGACTATCACTGCCCTGGTCCTGCTGGCCACACTGCCCATGATGCAGGCCAGAGTGCTGTTGGCCGCCTTGGCCACCTGGGCATACTACTGGCTCATATTCAGGCAGCTGTTGACCACCACCACCCGGTCAGCTGGCCACACTGTTCCTGATGCAGACCAGGATGCTATTGTCTGCCCTGGCCACCTGGGCACATGCTGACTTGTATTTAGCTGGCTGTTGACCAACACCCCCTGGTCCTTTTCCACCAGGCAGCTTTCCAGCCACTCGTCCCCAAGCCTGTAGTGTTGTGTTGAGTTGTTGTGGTCCAAGTGCAGGACCCAGCACTCGGCCTTGTTGACCCTCATACAATTGGCCTCAGCCCATCAATCCAGCCTCTCTAGATCCCTCTGTAGAGCCTTCTAACCCTCAGGCAGATCAACACTCCCACCCAGCTTGGTGTTGTCTGCAAATTACTGAGGGTGCACTCGATCCCCTTGACCAGGTCACTGACAAAGATATTAAACAGAACTGACCCCAGTACTGAACTCCAGGGAACACCACTTGATAGAAGGTAGACAGTAAGTGGTACGTTCTACCTCCACATTTTTAGATACTTTGCAGGTGGAGAGATGGTGTTTCAAACTAAATAAAGTCCTCAGATGGAATAGTCTATGTGTTTAAGGCTGGAATACTTAAATTTTAAATCCCTACTTTGGCCAGGGATAATATGGCGTTAGACTTATCGTATTGATGCTGTGCCAGGATAATTTATTACTTATGGCATGCTGGAGGAAATTTGAGAAGAAACTGCAGAAAAGTGCCGAGATTACACTTTGTGATACTGTAGAGCTTGTTGGGGAGCGGTGACACAGAAGGGGTGAGAGCTTTACACAGAGTGCTCTGCCTGCCTGCAGTAGTGACTGCCTGGTACTGCATCGTTGCCAGAGCATCAGACACCATGGTGGCATTGGAGCCTTGCTTGATTTTGAGGTGGGAACAGCACAAAAATGAGGAAGCTTGACTAAAAAGAAAGTAAATAGGTGTTGTCTCTCCAGGCAACACAGATACTCTGTAAAAATGTCATACTGGGCTCATTTACCTTTTAGAAAGATGAAGAAACTTTGGTATAATTAAACATCTGGGAATGGAAGTTGTTAGAAGGTATCCTTCAAAAACCTGCAGTTGTGCTCACATGAGGAAAGCAGGAAGAGAATATAAACTGGCACATTGAAGTCTAAAAAAATTGAACTGCTCCTGGAGATGGGTACTTAGAGCAGGCACAAAAAACCTCCAGCCACAGGTCTTGGGGATGTAAGGCTGATAGATGAAGCTGAGAAAATGTGTTTAGAAAATACAAGGACAGAATAAAAAGCATGAAATAATGTTTTGGATTGGAAAAGTCTGGGGAGGTCCCACACTGAAACCTTCTTTACAGGGGTTGTATTAGAGAAGTTGAAATGTCAGTAGAGATACAGAATAAAATTAGTGATGATTTGTTTTCTATTGTCAAAATATCTTAACATTTATTTAAGAATGAGAAAATATCTTAAAATACAGGCTGCATATCACAATTCAACTTATTTTTAAATAGCCTATGTAACAGAGACATTGAGATGGTTAATGTGACTTTACGAAACAGTAGTTTTTTGGGGGAAACTTGGAACATATATAAGAATTAGTTATTTGTACCCAGCAAACTAGCGGAAAATGGACTAGAAAGGTGAAAATGTGAAGAGTTGCTATGGCTTTTGCAAAGGAGAACTGTGACTCTGGCATCTGTTGCAGTTCAGAGATTCAGGAGGCACTTGGACTTTCAAAATACAGCCTGGAAGGGCCCTTATAGAAGGCTCTTAAGGAAATTAAGCTGCAATGGGAGAAAAGTGGAGGTCTCAGGATAGTTGAGGAGTTGGAAGATAAGTCTCAGGCTTTCATTTCTAAGAGAACCAGCTTGTCTGCCAAATAGATCTTAGGTGTCTGATTTCATGTGTGGTACATCTTTCATTACTGAAGATAAATTGCTTGCCTTGTTTAGAAGCCTGAACTTCATTCAAAAAGCACCTTACATAAATTTGAAGGGAAGAGAAGCTGTAACATACTGTTGTGGTTTAATTCCTGCCAGCAACTAAGTACCATACAGCCACTGGCTCAGTGTTATAAATATTTTTCTCAGCACAAATCCAGAACACAGCCTTATACTAGCTACTGTGAAGAAAGTTAACTCTGTCCCAAGTAAAACTAGCACACATACTTACAAAAGTTATTTGGGATTCTTAATTTTAACAGTGTCAGAAAACAAGCTCTTTTTGACTGATACTGTGGGCTTTTTTCTCCCCTATCAATACCAAAACAACAGCTGTCAGCTCTTGCCTCCTTCCCCTAACAGTTGTCTTGGCTGTAAATTCTTTGGGATGTGTTATCTTTCATTGCTTGGCTTCGTAGGTCCTTGATTTGGTATGGCTGCCAGATGTGACAGTGTCAATGCAAAAGTGGACTCAGCCTCCCTTCTTCCCTCAATCCATGAATGCTAATTGTTTTCACTGTGGGTTGGTTGTGGTTTTTTTTGTTGTTGGTTTGGTTTGGTTGGTTGTTTTTTGTTTGGTTGGTGGGTTTTTTTGTTGTGGGTTTTTTTGGTTTTTTGCGGGTTTTTTTTAGGCTAAATCCCTCAATACATGAATGCTAATTGTTTTCAATTCACACTGTGGGTTGGTTGTGGGTTTTTTTGTTGTTGGTTTGGTTGGTTGTTTTTTGTTTGGTTGGTGGGTTTTTTTGTTGTGGGTTTTTTTGGTTTTTTGCGGGTTTTTTTTAGGCTAAAGAATTTGTAGGATTACTCACTTTTACTGTACTAGCCCTTTGGAAAAAAATAGGCTAGTGAAAGGCATTTAGTTTTAGGCAAATCCGAGATCTGTTTTCTAGGATTGAAATACAAAATAGAGGTGATAAATGCTGTTTCATGGTGAGTGCAGTGTAGGGTTTTGCCAAAAGGATTCCTACTTCTATAACTTTAAAAGCATCTTTTAAAATTTTCCAGGGAATTTCCTAAGTTACGTGTGAACAGATACCCCCAAACCTGTGAACATATGGCTTTTGGTGCTGTGTCCTGTAAGACAAGCCAAACTCTTCTCTTGATATCTGTCATGTTGCCATCTGGCAGGAATGAGTTGTAACTCCCTTCTTTGTTACCTTAGCATTTCTGCCAATTCACCAACTTCTTCAAGACATTTTCACCTCCACCTGCTGCTGGAGCTGCCTTTTCTTCATTTCTTTCTTAGTTCCAAGTTACTGGCACTATAGATCCATTAAAAAGCAGTAAAACTATATAGTCTTAACATAAGACCGTTTAATGATCATTGATTGATGGTAGTTAGCATTTAAAAAATTCTGCGTGTTCTTCTTTTAAAGATGCTAATGCTAGGCAGTGCAGTTTTCATTGGCTTGTCAAAAAAACCATTACACTAGGATGTGATATGCCACCAGCCTGAGGTTAAGAGCATGTATGTGCACAGTGAACAGAGCTCAGCTGATGTGCAGTACCTTGCCAAGTGCGGGTGGTGTGGTTTTGTGGACCCTTCCTCTTTACAGATATTCAAAAAACTCCAGGCACAGTCCTGGGCAAGCTGTTCTAGGTGGCCGTGCTTGAGCAGAGTCTTGGACATGATGGCTTCCAGAGGTCTTTCCAACCTCAACCATTCTATCATTCTGTACCTGAGTCCTTAACCTCAGTTCAGGCTGAAATGTTTATACATAGGTACACAGTAAGGCTAAAAGAAACCCTTGTAAATGATGTAGCACCAGCCTAAGTGGTAACACCCTTGCTTTATAGGAGTTTCTGTGTTATAAGCCTCTTCGACATCCCTGTCTACCTGTAGTTTTTTCCCTACCTTATTTATGTTTTGCATGTAGTTAAACGTATGTATGCTTTGACCGGTTCTGTAAGTCTGTATTGCAGTTGCATCTACAAGTGAGGCCCCATTTTTTGGAAAAGGGAGATAGAAGAGCGAGGGTGATCCCGGCAAGCAGGCTACTGTGTGGTGGTTTTTTCTGTTGTTGTTCTGTTTCTTTCAGCTCTATTCTTAAAGTGTGTTTTTTACATGTATTGTTACGTATTTTCTTTCAGTATATCAAGAGGTTTTACAATGAAACATGGGAAAGAAGATACGGCTTTTCAGTGGATGATAGCACACTGACTCTCCTCTGGTCTATAACTGTTTCTATTTTTGCCATTGGTGGCCTTGTGGGTGCCATTATTGTTACCCCGATTGTGAAGTTCTTTGGACGGTAAGTGTATTGGAAATCTTGTAGTTTCTAAAGCAGTTTCTCACTTAGTGTCTCTAGAAAGCTTTGCTTTTTTTTTTTTTTTTTAAACCCTCTTCACCAGAATGTGAATTTAAACATCTTCAAATTATGAAAGCTCATTTCTGAAAGTTCCAAATTTCCAAGAGTATAATTAGTACCTTTCTCTCTGACCTTACTTAATTTGTGATGGTCTTGTGCATCCTTTGAGTCACAGAAGCCATTTTGTCTGAACAAGCAGCAGGTTGAATTGTCAAGGAGGTTGAATTGTCAAGAGGGCAAAAGGCAAATACAATAAAACAGGAAAGATACCACAAATGACTTACAGATTCTTGTTTCACGGGTCTGCTGAGTATCTTACTGAACACATACAAAGTTATCAATGTCTCATTTGCTTCTCAACAACATGTGTTGTCATGCAGTAATAAAAATTTGATTTTTTTCTTCCTTGTGTTACCTAAAAATACAGTTTGAAGAATGAAATTAGGGTGATGTTCGTGGTTGGTCCTCCCTGAGCTCGGTGACACCTTCCCTGCTCTGTGCAATGCAGTATTTTACCAAGTCTTGATCACAGAGAATATGAGTATTTTAGGAGTGTTTTTGCTGGTGTGTGTTTGCATTTTTGCTGCAGGAACTAACTAGATATTTCTATCAAATACTTGTTTCATACAGTCTTCCAAAGGTAATTTTAAAAGTAAATTGTAATTTGCCCATATTTAGAAGGGCAAAAAAAAAAAGCTATTATAGCATTCATTTTAGCTGCTCATTTGGCTTTTCCCTAATTGTAAATTCTATATAATTTGATAATTTTTGCTCCGTTAGGGACCACAGAAGGTCATCATGGAGGCTTAAACATAAGCATGCACCTCCACTGTTCTTACTTTTCTGTTCTACATTGTGACTATTTCCATCACTTCAGATTGTACTCTCCTAGGCCTGTTTGTCGTACTTCCAACTCTCCCACATCTGATCTTTCACCTCAAAGTGTATGTTTCAGGTTCTTCCATTTCATGCTTACAGCAAGTCAGTAAGTCTATTATCCATTCTTCATTAATTTATTCTGTCCCTTCACTTCACCATTTGATTTTAAATTCTTAAATGTTTTTTGTAGTCTCATGGTTGTTTTTAGGTTTGCAATTTCTTCTGCCAAATCATCAGTTTGGCTTTTACACACTTCTTAAGCTATGCCTGACTCAGACAGATTAGTTCCCAGAATTGTCGCTGAGTCTAATTTATCGAAAGGTGAAGTCAAAAACGGGTTCATAGACAGCTTGAATTTTTGGGGATGAATTCAACAGCTTTGTGTGCAGGTTTGTTAAAGTGGTGGCTGATCTCAGTCATATGAATACCACTTTAATGGGAGCAGGTCATATTTCCAGGTCAGAGCTTTAAATCTTGCAGACTCTGCCCCTGTTTATTATGTTTATCCCTGTTCAACTATGAAAACAGCTCTCTCATAGATAGGGTGTACAAGTACTTGATTACAGATAGGAAAGGATTGTGTCTCTCGGGGACACTGGATAAAGGCTGCTTGTCAAAGTACGGTTCTTGAGTTTGCTGTTCACACTGCAGTCGGTTCATCTGGTGTAGGAAACCAGACCGACGTATCGGTATGGTAATAGAGGAACGCATTATGAAATGTTGACAGAAAAATAAAATACTTGAGTATTAAATTGTTCAAGCGTAGTTTGGAGGGTTGTATGTATGATGAAGTAGAACTCCATTTACACTGACCCAAAATAATGAACTAGGGGGGATCAAAAGCATTAGTTAGAAATGATGTCGGACTTTAAAAAGAGCACTCTTGAATTATATTGCTGTAAGGTTAATAACATAATTTTCAAATTACCAGATTCCTAGGACCTACTTACTTTGAGAGTTGTAGAGTAATTTTTTCAGAGAGCATTCATCCACATAAGCGTAAGTGTCATGTTCAAATGTGGTTTTGGCATCTCATAATTTATATTCTCTTCTACTGAAGAGCGGCTGCTGTTGCATATCATGTACACCCAGTGGTGCTTAGGGGGTTGCTTAGGCCACTGCTAGGAGGCATTTGTAGGAGAAGGACAAGGCCTTCCTTCTAGCACAGTGAACCGTTTTGAGTATGAAGCGATTAAGGGAATTTACGTGGATTATCTTAGTAATGCTACTGCTTTGTTATTCTGAAGTCATCTACGGTAGTTGAAATGGTGATCCAGTATTCAATCTGTTACTGGCTTTTATTTAAACATCTAGTTTAAAGAAGACACAGCTTGTTATTTAAACACCTGGTTTCCTTATTATACTTTTTGTATAAGGTATCATATTTGCTCCTGAGTGGAGCTTCTAGACTCTTTCTGATTACTGAATTTTGAGACAACAATACATTTTTGATGAAACCTTAATTCTTTCATTTTCCTAGCTGTGGGTTTTAGACAAAAAAATATTATTAATTCAAATCTCTAATTAAAGTTATTGCAGCTGCAGAGGGCACATAGTCACTAGGATTCTGTTCTGGCCTCTGGAACTACCCTGTAACATGAGAGCAAATGACAACCTTAAAATCAAAAGAGATTAATCATATGTGGTTTTGCAAAAAGCCAAGGACAATTCTGAGGAAGAAATTCTCAAGTGTTTTCAATATCCAAAATATCTAAAAAAGAAAAAGACAGAAAAATATCCTTAAAGCTTAGTTCTGTTTGTGTCTAGCTGATGGGTGAAAACTGTCTGTCTCGGCTGGAACACTTACAGAAACTGATTTCCACTGAGCAAAGGGCTATTATCTCAGGACTACTTCACACTGAGTGTACAGGATGGGAAGTTACATTCCTGCAGCAGTATGGATAGTCCGACTTAGAGAACCGGTTTTGGCACTAAAACACAAAACTTAATGTTTGTCTTAGGATGTAGCTGCTTGGGACAAATGCTCCGTGCTCAGTCAGAAGTTTTTGAAAGCATCTTCCTTTTGGAATGCAAAATGCTTATTTCTTTTGACTAGAGAAAATTCTGAGTTATTTGAATGGAAGGAACAAATGTCTTCATGTCTAGATGAATGCTACTCTAGTATTTTTAGTGCAGTAACTGCAGCAGATCTGTGTGGAGCTCTGGACTGGAACTTCAGTCCAGGCTCTCATCCCAGGACTAGCACTGTTTTCCATGTTAGCTTTAGGCTGTGTCCACTTCACTGTCTCTTCCTCTGTTTACTCAGTTACAGAAATAGGGATATTGATGTGTGCTATAACCCTCAGCAAGACTGAAAAATGAAATGTGCTATGTGAGAACTACGTATGATATCTATACTTTGATACGTTTCATGTACCTTTTGGACAATCACTTGATCAATTTGTGATCTGGGATGTGAGAGAAATGATGAGGCTGGCCAACACATCAGTGTGTCTTTTCTTATGGTGGCTTAGTGCCGAAGTTCTCATGCTTACACTGTGTAAGTGTGGTGAGCACAGTTATCTGACAAATTGGTTGGATTTCCCAAGGGCGAGCGTCTGTTGCAGTGCTTTATGAAGTGTGGTATCTTTATATCATTTCTGTTAGAGCTATGCAAGCAGTGGTTTGGTTGGGGATTTTTGATTTTCTTCTTTTTCATATGCCTTGCTGCTAAGGTAATACGGTTTTGGCGTATGTGACCAGGAAAGCATAGGGTTTTTTTATGATTGCACCTATTTTGAATATCATGTCACCTCATGGGAAGTTTGGAGGTTTTTGCTGTATTTTTTTTCTTAGGAGTTATGATGAGAAGTTGTTCCCACTGTTCATGTTTGTGGTGGCTTGGCCCCAGCTGGCAGCCAAGCACCCACCCGGTAGTTTGTCACTCCCCACCCCCCAAGTGGGACAGGGAGACTGGACTGAAAGAAGGGGAACAGAGGTGAAAGTCTCATGGGTCATACTGAAGAAAGGGAAAACACTAGTTCCTGTCATGGGCAAACCAGGCTCAGCTTGGAGAATTTAACTTAATTTATTGCCAGTTAGCATAAATATTTAATTACTGAAGAGGTGTTGGGATACAAGACAAACATTAGGGCACATTTCCTTGCCCTTTCCCAGGCTGAACATCACTCCAGGCTCCTCTCCTTCCCCTTGGTACCATGACAGGTCACACTCAGTCCCTCCAGTGAGAGGACAGGCAAAGCAGGGCAGGGCATTGGGCTTAGTGAGTAGCAATTTCCCTCTCCCACTTCTCACTCTTCTCTTGTGCTCCAGCGTGGGTCCTCCTTGGGCCGCAGTCCCCCTGGGGATGTACCTGCTCAGTCCTGGGGCACCTTCTTCTCCACTGACCTTTTCACTCCCTTGTTCCATCTCATTACAGAAGCCACCTGCAGCCTCTTCATTTCCACACCTTGCCACAGACACCCAGCACGGTGTTTTCATTACCAAAAGTTTACATGTTTTATATAGTAACACTCTAAACAGCATATTCATTTCTTTTCTTTTTTTTTTTTTTTTTCTTCAATCTGGGAAAGGCAAAATCATTTGGTTTTATCTTGGTTAGTCTGCTTTTTTGTTCTTTGCTGCATAGCATACGTGTCTCTGGCCAACTTCTAAAGAGAAGTAGGTAGGTATTTCTAAAGAGAAATGTAGGTTTTATTTAGATCCAAGAAGAAAGTAGTAACTTCAGCGGAATGTATAGCACTTGTTTAACCTGAATGAACATCTTTTTTTGTCATTTCCAGCATTATTTCTATCACTCTCAAATTATACCCAGTTGAAAAATTTGTTTCAAATGGTACGGTCATCACATTTGACAGCTATGCCGTATAAGCACATACTTTAAATGAGCTGTATCTCATTATTTTATCTTCAAAAGTTTTATTCATTCAAACAATGTTTAATAATCACTAGAAAGCAAGAAAAGTAATTTAAAATACAAGTATTAAAAATATTGCCTCTCAAAAACATATTGATCTGTTGTAACAAGTTGAATGACTGGTCCAATGGGTATAAGTTTTCCTGCTGGTACCTATGTGTTGAGCACAAGAAGAATGAAGACTTCTGGCTCAGTTTGTTACCTGCTTTGGAAAAGAAAAGCATAGACAGCCTTTCTGGTTTTCTTGCTTTGCATGGAAATTATGTTATATAGAGACTGAAAATCCATTGAGAATACTTTCAGATTTAATACCACTTCAGTCTTTTAATAATATTGGTATATTCTCATCCTGTGCCATTTACTGTCAAAGTTAATAAAATCCTTGTAAACATAATCAGCGATGTTTATGTCCAGGTAAATTTGTTTTCAGATCAGTTGTTTCCTTCCTATGTTGTTATGAATGAGGTTGGAGGCTTCAGTATTGAGTTGTACCTCTAAAACCAAAACAATGTTGTTTGATTATGTGACTAGTAAAGACAAAGCTCTCTTGCTTTACCACGTATAACTGAGTGACGTGACTCAGTGATGGAAGACATAGGGTACAATCATTCTCTTGCCACGTAATTGTGAAAATTACGTGTTTTGTCTTGTGTTAGATCATAAGCAATGCAAAGTAACTATCTTCTTGAGAGGCCACCACATCTGCAACAGATATGCTAACCCTGGCTGTAAGTCTGCCTGGGAATCATGATAAACGTTTCAGTTGCTCGCACGGCTGATCCTGACAATAATGGCTTCTTCAGCTATTCACCTGCAGGCTGTAATTTGGCAAAAAGCCACTTAAATCTGTATTTGTGGAGAGATGTGCATAAGGTAACAGTGATTTTTCTGAGTTCTGTGTTGCATTTCTACTTCATCTTTCAATAGAGAATCATTGCAGCAGAGCTGCTGATCTTATATCTTTAGTCACTTGTGTTCAGTGAGACCTTGGATGTCAGTGTTTGAATATCACTGTCATATGCCCAGGAAATCCTACATAGCACTTGTTTTCTAAAGTATTTCCTTTTATAGAAGTTATGAGACTTAGGAGTCACTGTTGAATTAATAAGTCCCTTAAACTTGAGCAGAATGTTCTATAAGATGAAAATTGTAAGAAATACAGCTGTTGGTATAGCATGAATGAGAAATTGAGATGATTTGAAATTTTTAAAATATATTTTCTTTTATTTGGTTTTTTTTATTTCAACAAAGTAGTAATTTTCCATAAAGAACATTTCTTTGAAAGAAATATTTTTTCATGTTTTATTTGACTGCTGTAGAATGAAATAATTTTAAAATTGGGAGAAAAAAATGTAAATCAGTGTTTTGGTTAATTTCAACGATTTCTGGAAAGAGGTTCATTTTTATCGCTACTGTGAACCCAATTTTTTTTTTTTTAACTCTACAACTAGTATATAATTTTCCTCAATGTCTATTTTTAATATCATGGGTTTAAGGATAAATTATGACATGAATATGTCAGTGTTGGGAAGTTCTCAAAACGGCAAAAACTACAGGTAGCATAAAAATGCCTATAGTTATATCAGCTTATTGCTATTTGAAGTATATTCTCTGGTTTCTACATACATACATTTACCCAGAATGTGCTTGTTTATATTCATACACAGAGACTCAGGCATGGCGCTTGGGTTCTTAGGATGAATAGGATTGCTGTGCCTTTGAAGTACAGTTCTTTAGTTAACTAGGATGTATTTTATTTTAAAGCTGTGGTATAGGTTTAGAACTGTATCCATTTGGGTACAGTGTTGTGTTTTCGAACTCTATGCAGCGTATGAGAGGGAGTGTTTGTTACGCACTTGGTTTTATTTATGAATATTTAAGAATAATATCCTAGTGTGCTTTGAATATGACTAAATGTAACTGTTGTGATGCTGGTACTTACATAAACCACCTTTTTCTTTTAGGAAATGTACTTTGCTGCTCAATAATGTGTTTGCAGTGACAGCTGCATTGTTGATGTCCCTCTCCTTGTTGGCGGGGTCGTTTGAAATGCTCATACTGGGCCGCATTATAATGGGTGTGGATGCAGGTAAGCTTTTAGCATGCTGTACATATCTGAAATGTGTGTACCGTGCATAATCTTTGTATGCCAGCTAGATCTTTCTTTATGCTGAAGAGGCATTTCAGGGACTAACCACACTGATTCCAATGGAGCAAACCAGCAGGAAAAGGGTCGGAAGATCTACCATTTGGAGAAGACAGATCTTCTGGAAGGGATACTAGCCTCTGTTTTCTACCCTGGTTGTTCCTCCCTCTTCCTTCCCTCTAGCCCCCATAGGACATATCTATCTTCATGCAATGAAAATCTTTTGGCTGGGAGACTGTAGTCTGTTTATTAAAGCTGCTTGCTACTTTGTGTTTAGAAGTTGTTGGATCCCACGTTAATGCCAGTAGGCTTAAGTGGAAGGTTTGGTACGTCATCACTTGTTCTTAGCAATGTGATCTTCCTGGTTTAAAAGTAGATTGTGGAGGCACTGCTGCATCAGAATGGACTTGCAGCTAGCACTGAGATTCTCAGCGACTTCACAGATCGCTAGATCGTGAAAAATATTTGCGTAATGTGGAGGCAGACTTGATGAATTAAGATGGTTTTACCCGCTCAGTGTAATTAACTGACTCTAAACAATGGAAAGTGCTTTGACTTATGCATCACTAAGCCCCCTTCCTGGCAAGGTTTGGTCATGTTATTTGTAAGCACAAACTATGGTGGTTTGCAAGTGGAGGTACCTGTCACCTGCAATGCAAAGTTTATGGGTAATTTTGGTGTTGACTGCTAATTTTTGTCACAGATTACCACCAAGGAACCAAATTTCTGCAGCTGTGTAGATATTGTCAGTGTTGTACTGACCAGGGTCTTGCGTTTTTCTCCTGGCTTTGAGCAGCATTCTCGCCTTTATTTTATGCCTGCTAATAAGAGCTCATTGCAGCTATAAGATGGTTTGAGAGGAACACCTGACATACAGTTTACTGTAAAAATATTTAATCTGACAGTGTCTGCTCTCTCTGCCTGATGTGCTGGGTTGTTGTGGTTTTTTTTTTCCTCTCCTGCACCACTGCTAACATGATTTTGCTTGCTTTGGAATGAGCAATTTAAAACATAAAATCTGTTCTCCTGGTGCTTCTTATGTCTGAGTAACCTTTGGTGCTTCTCATCAAATGGCAGCCTATGCACATCACTCAAGATATGTAACAGATAATTGATCCCGTGGTTATTACATGGTACAAGAGTAATGAGACATGCAGAGAAGATAGTTCATATTATCTGTTGATAGATATAATTGCTCTTTGCATGTTTTTATGCTCCTCTTGAGGGCACCCAGACTCCTTTCAATAGAGCTTTATTTCATATCTGGCATAATGAAAGGGTGATTTGACTTCATATATGATTGTTTGCTTCCTTGCAGGCATCTCTCTGAGTGCCCTTCCCATGTATTTGAGTGAAATATCTCCTAAGGAAATCCGTGGTTCATTGGGTCAAGTCACAGCGATTTTCATCTGTATTGGTGTTTTCACTGGTCAAGTTTTGGGGCTGCCAGAAATATTTGGGCAAGTAAGTATTTAACAGGTGTTTTCTGTGAAAGAACATAAGCATGCCTAAAGTGTTATGTTTTCGTATTTTGACTGGATTCCTTATGAAAGTGGAAGACAGAAACATTGGCTTTTTGTTTTGAAGCACTTTAAAAGTTTCTTCCATGCCTTTTAAAATCATGAATGTGTGACTGAGTTTGGTAGATGTGACAAGCAACTCTATGGCTTGAGTGGCTTGTGTGTGTGTGCATATCAGGTTCTGCCCCTCTCTACCACTTCCTTGTACATTTATTTTTGCTGGTTTCCAGTTTCTTTGAGTACCATGGAAATGTCTAAGGGTGTTTGCTTTTTTCATTTGTAATTTTTCAACGTGAGATAGAACTGAAAAAGGCTTGGTTAGAGTTTGTACAAGGACCTGAATAGGAAGACTTTAGCTCAATGATTATAGTGTACCTTGTAATGCACTCCTACTTTTAGACTTGGAGGTGGAAGAGCAGAGTTAATATACACCTTTATGGAAAGAGATTATCTATTCTGATATAAGAGGTTATTTTGCTGTCATAAGCTGAGATTAACTTGGTGGCCACTGGATGTCGTCATTACTCTGAAAAAATAAAATTGAGGTTTATTCAGGCTGGCACTTAGAAACGCTTCATTCGGAGATGAGTCTTCAAGGCAGTGTGGAGGAAACGTCTGCAGCAATCCTCTCACAATGAAAACTGAACTAAGAATTCCTTCTGACAGCCAAAAAAATTAGTAAGTGATTGGAAAGTGAGGAGAGCTTGTCCTCCTCTGTCCATTCAAATTCAACTCCTTTGTAAATACATGATACCATCCTCCCTGACGCTTTTATTTTTGTCTGACGGGGTCTCCTATTCTGTCCCTTTATCCTTGGCCTCTTGCCCTGTTCAGGTCTCCTGAAGGCAAATGGTTTGATTCCATTTACCCTTTATTGAAGGACAGATTACTCCTTCCCCTGCCTTGCTAAAGCAACAGATTTTACAAAAAAGCTTAAAATGACTTTCATTGACCTTCACTGCATGGCTTCCACAGATGTCCCTTCTCTTGCTTTGAAAGCTGGTTTGTTGCAAATGTGAGTGCATTAGATGCGAAGAGACTGATCTGACTGCTTAGAATATATGACAGCCCTTACATAGTAAGGGGTTTTTGGTTTGGTGTTTATTTGGGTTTTTCTTTTCTGGAACATGCATACACTGTTAAAGGCGAGGTGTCATGCATTTCCCTGTTAGGTCTCTGGGTTATTTTGAATAGGAAATACTTATTCCTTGGTTTCAGCTCATTCTTGATCTTTTTATTTCTCTTCTCCCTTTCTTTTCCTCTCAGTTGTTGTCACTACCAAATTGTGGAGGTTGGGTTTCTGCTTCTACAACCTGCTTTAGTATGTAGTTAATTAATATTACACCATTAAAGATAGCCATTAATTTATGTAAGAAGAAATCAGTTAGAATTAGGTATTTTCAAGATAGGTAACATCATCATGTAAAAGGAGAAAAATTTTGGCTGGTGTGAATTAACATGTTTTCAGCAAAATTATTGGAGCCAGCTTGAGTTTTCTAGTTCGTTATGTGGGTGTATTTTCCTTTTAACATATTAATAAAATTTAGGACTGAGGGGGTAACCTCAGGCTGTTTGGAACATGATTCCCTAGTGCAGACTTACCCTTCTTGGAAGGCTTTATCGTAATTTCTGTTAGTTTCAGTCAAGCAAGGATTTTATTCCATAGTTTTATGTCGTTCCCGTTGACATCAGTGGGAGTTTTGCACCAGGAACAGCAGTCATTTCCAGAGGACATTCCTGGAGAGGGTGCTTGTGATGAGTTCACTTCTGTTGAAGCTGTGAGGCAGCAAACCTGGTGTTCTCCTCATGAGTTCTTTAGGCCTTGCAACACTTTCTACCCTCCCCTCCCCAGAAAACATTTCATTCAAATTTCTGTCTCTTTGTTAACATTCAAAAGTAGATCCAAGATTTTTTGCATACTATTTTCTATTTGTAGTCTTCTCCCTGATTGATGTCATGAGTCTGTTCACTAGTGAGGTAAAAGCTGCTTATCAAATCATAGAATCACAGAATGGTTTGGGTTGGAAGGGACCTTAAAGACCATCCAGTTCCAACCCCCCTGCCATGGGCAGGGACACCTTCCACTAGACCAGGTTGCTCAAAGCCTCATCCAGCCTGGCCTTGAACACTTCCAGGGGTGGGGCTTCCACAGCTGCTCTGTTATTTAAATTTTTCTCCTGTCTTTTCTGTTGGAGAAATCTCTGCTGCACTTGACGAGAGGCCAGTATTCCAGATCCACAGCCACTGTATTTTGGAGACATCTATACTTTCAAGGTGTCTTATTGATTTCAGCTGTAACCATAACGCAAACTCTTGCTTTCCTCAGAAGCCTGAGGTCATTTGCATTATACTTAACCCGTTCTGTAATATGCCAGTCTGTGGTATAATTCTATCTTTGTAAAATTCATAAATTGTTTTAAGCAGATATAGAGTTGTGATCAGTAGGACCTTGTTGCCAGGAGTGCCATTCTGCGTAACTGCTTGCACCGGCGTGTGGAAAACCACCTTTGCTGCATCTGTCTAACAATGTCCAGCTTTTTAGTGATTGTGCTGTCCAAACTCACAGGAGTATTTTTTTGTTGCTCTGTGGTTGGTTGTTTCTATCAGGATTGGTTGTAAATAATACTAGCTGCAAATTCTTGTGTTCTGTCATGGTTTCACAACAATTTTCTCCTGAGAAAATATCTAAGAGGTTATTAACTATAGTATCTAAGCAGTGATAGCTTTGAAGAAAGGAAGGACAAAGACTGAGTTGGGGACCTTTCTGGAAGATGCTGTTTGGAACAAGCATGGATGTGGGGAGGGCTGCAGGCATGGCCAAGGTCCTGTCCTGTAAGAGAAGATGACAGCAATGCTGTTTGTGTGGCCAAGTTAAATAAAGGGAAGGGAGAGGAACTGACTGTGCCAGGTTAACACAAGAAAGAAGAAATACAGAGGGAATGGAGTGGCTTAATCTCAAGGACCACATTGATACAAGAATAACTATAAAAGCTCTGTGAGTAACTACATGCTGGAATTCAGCAGAGCGATGTTTGGAACAGACTCCTGGCTGAAGTAGCTTGAGCAGAAAATTTAACTTTTAAATTGGAGCTTGATGCATTTTTCTGGATTATATGAAGTGGTTGTCTTCAGTGCTTCTGTAGAAGTCTTCCCACAGAAAAGGAGAGCTTTTATGTATGCTGTGGGGTATAGCCTTACAAACCTTTAACCACAAGCTAATTGATAACTTTTTCGTTACTGAATGCAACAATGTTCCTTTAAACTTGCAAGTGCGATAAAAATAGCTCCAAAGCACTATTATTTGAGAGTCCTTAACTGTTTTTTGTGTCAAGTTTGTTAAGCAGGCCAAAGTGTTTTTTTAGCAATCTTTTGTTTGTGAAGATGAGCTCAGGTGAAGCAGGAGATGTGGTCAGCACCAGGTTCAGTGCTGGGGGTCCAATGGTCAGCTTTGGCTGTGTTATTATTGTCTTAAGGTTGGTTGACTGTTTCCTATTCCTTCAGCCTTCCCAAGCTTTCTACTGGAAAGCACATTGACACCAACTTGCCAAACACTACTACAGGCAATTATTAAGTTATAGTATAAAAGAGCAGATGTAAAAAAATCTAATAATGATTGTGATACTTAAATACAGGCATTCTTTTGGATTCTGAATGTATAGGATTTTATTCTATTGGTCTCTGTGGGTGCTGATTTTAATTAGTCTGAGGAATGTCTTCTTTTAGTGAGCTATGCTTACCAAGAGTGATTATTCCAAAGGAGAAAAACTACTGGTCCTCTGCTGCTGTGGTTTGATATTCTATTTTCTTTCCCTTGTCTTAATCCCCTCCTGCCCAACAAATCCCAGCAATGTTTTTTGTTCAAGGTTCTGATTCTTTGTAGGTCATAACCTGTGGGAAACCACATTTACTATGTCTCAATTAAGGTTTGGGAAATTACACAATGGCAAAGCTGGCTGGTGATTGAGACTACAGAGCACAACCACTTTACATGCTGGTGACCTGCTTCTCTACACCAGCCTGACTGCTGAGAGGAGTGTGCTCGTTTTCACATGCTAGCATCTTGGTTTACTCTTCTGTAAGTATACCAAATTAAGCCAGAGCCCTTAATTCTTCAGGAAGCCATGGCAACTGGAGATGACAACTTGGTGATGGCCCACAGGAGTGCAGTCATATTTTCTGCTTTAGTGTGGGCACTGAATTTATTGCTACTAGCTACAAGATTATTTAATTTGGGGCACTTTTGGTTCTATAGCATGTGCAGCTTTCCATATGTCTGACTGTAGGAAAAAACAGTTATTAAGAGGAGGAGGAACTGTTTCAGACCTGTCACTTCTTCAAACACTGCCCTTCAGTGTTCTCTCAGTTTCTGTGATTCTGCAGTTTAATCACCCAGCCCATTTTTCTGACAGATTGCTCCCTGCAAAGCAAAGGCCAGTGCATTGTCAACTTCAGTTTTGAAACTTCAAATTTGCACTTATTGTCTTAGGGGAATATGGTCTGGCTTGATTCTGGTATATTCTGTGTACCCTAAGGTATTCCCCCTACAACCAACCAACTCTTCTAGTTCCTCTTGCATGTAATGTCCTGCTCCAAAGGTTTTCCTTAGGATGGTAACATCTTTAAAATGTTGTAGACCATCAGGCTGTCTTTTCTATTGCTTCAGCTTGTTTAATGAACATAGGTTTTAATCTTTCCTTAAATGATAGACAATTTAGTTTATGAATACATTTGCTGTAGTTATTCTATTTGGGTGGTATTTGGTGGGTTTTTGGGGGTTTTTTTTTTGGTACCTTGAGGTTCAGTATCTCTTTCATCTGTGTACAGATGTGAGAAAGGAGGGAAAAAATATTCACAGAGTCTGTATGTATTCAGGACAGATAAAACTGGAATTGTTGCCTGTTGCCATCTTTTCCTCAGACTTCTGCTTTGAGCCCCATTTCCCATGATGTGTAAGGTTTTGCTGAGCTGTAGTTGGCTATGGCTGCTTCTCTGACAGGAACACCTGTTTGCCAGAGATAAACAAAAAAGTCTGTTTTTTCATTTGCCTTACTTTAGGAATCCTAGTTTAAACATTTCCGTTTTTCCTAAGTGATGCACCCAGAAGCTTGTCTAACTATATTACACTGTTTCATAGTGGATAGTATGTCATCCTAAATACCTTGCTTTCCTTACATCCTAAGACTTACCAGGGCAACACTTTCAGAATAATCCCTATTGCTGCTGTGTTTCCAGGGGGAAAAAAAAAAAAGGTAGAGCAAACAGAAAAACTATAAATTTCCTGATGTGCCTATCTCTTGAATGTTGCAGGTAGTTTTGGTCACCCAGCTTTAAAAAGAGTGTCATCAAGCAATACAAGATACAGGAGGGAGCAGCAATGATTAGAGATGGGGAGTGGCTTCTTGAGGAGAAAAGGCTGGGTTAAGGCTATAAATGCTCTGCCACTGAGACAAATTTACAAAAGGTGGCTCCAAGTTACCCTGGTCCCTGTCATTCCTTTGGACTGCTGAACTTGTAGTGTTTCTAAAAGCACAAAGACAAAGCTTCTTTATATTGTCATAGTAAAAAACCTCTGACTTAAAGGCTAGAGCCTTCCCAGAATAGTATTTTAAAACTTCTGCTATGCATATAGGGGATACATCAGCGCTTGTAAATGTCTACTTAAATCCATAATGGCATGGTGTCTGCTTAGAATAGCTCACAAAAACACCTTTACAAAAAAAGGAGGTTCTAAATGCAATCTTTTTTTAAAAAAAAGTAACCAAAAAAACCCCAAAACCCCAGAACAAGAAAACGTTTCAGCATTTATTCAGATAATGACTGATTTCAGCAGGTGTTTGTATGCCTTCCTGAGCCTGGATTGATTATGTGTACCTAGATGGAAATCTGCTTGCACCTCCTCCAAACTGGTACCAGACATGCCAATTAAGAATTGCTTGAAGTAGTGATTTTGAAGATGGCAATCCTTTTTAAAGTATTTACCAGGTTCCTTTTTTTACACAGCAATGGGAAATTTCCTTCAACTCTTCAGAGTAACACAAAAGGCACAGACCTTCTTATTGATGAAGCAATTTCCATGTCATTTATCAAGGCACTTAATTACAGGCTGTGAGTTGCTGATGAGGGACTTGGAGATCACCTCACCCAGTAGTTGATTCAGCCAAGGGAAGCTGCTGTACAGCCACCAGGCTACAGATGCATGGCCTTGATGCTGCTAACAAGGGCACAGAAATACTGCCAGGACCCGCTGGGTTGTTGCATATTCATATTTCGGTAGTACCTGTGGGAATAGACGGTCTGATCTGTTACACCAGCCCCGTTGGTGGGATGTGGTGGATGTCAATGTATTTGTAATGGAGACATTAAATGAGGTATTTTGTTTATATCTGCTGTAGACCAGCTGAGATTATGTATTTACTGGAGATTATAAATCAGCATTTTATTGGTTCCTCCAGACAGACACAAAGGTATTTATTCATCTCTTTTCGGTACAGAACTCATTAAGTAATGCATGGGAAAACAACTGTGTCTTCATATTTGCAAATGAGTTTCAGTCCGTTAAAGTTGTGCTGTGAGACTTCAATTGCTGAAGTTTAACAAATAACACATGGCTGCTTTGCCATATGTAGTATTCAAATGTTGCAGTTTTAAATTTGTGAAGGGGAGTATCATGCAAGAGAGGATTTGTCTGAATGTTGAAATGTGGTTACAGAAGAAAGAGGACTATGGAGATATATATATTTATTTAGTTTTAAACTTACTGCTGTACAACAATGGCAGAGCATTTTATGTTTGTATCATAGAACCATAGAATCTTCTATGTTGGAAAATACCCTCAAGATCATCAAGTCTAACTGCTAACCTAACACTGCCAAGTCCACAACTAAACCATGTTCCTAAGCACCACATCCACACCACCACTTCCCTGGGCAGCTTTTTCCAATGCCTGACAACCGTTTTGGTGAAGAAATTTTTCCTAATATCAAGTCTAAACCTTCCCTGTCAAAACTTGCGACAGTTTCATCTTGTCCTATTGCTTGTTACTTGGGAGAAGAGACCAACCCCCACCTTGCTACAACCTCCTTTCAGGTAGCTCTAGAGAGCCATAAGGGCTCCCCTGAGCCTCCTCTTCTCCAGGCTGAACCACCCCAGTTCCCTCAGCCACTCCTCACAGGACTTGTGCTCTAGACCCTTCCCCAGCTCCATTGCCCTTCTCTGGACATGCTCCAACACCTCAGTGTCTTTCTTGCAGTGAGGGACCCAACACTGAACACAGGATTCAAGGTGTGACCTCACCAGTGCCGAGTACAGGGGGACAATCCCTGCCCTGGTCCTGCTGGCCACACTGTTCCTGATGCAGACCGGGATGCCATTGGCCTTCTTGGCCACCTGGGCACACTTGGGTCCTTCAACAGGTCTGAATTAAATAAAGACTTCAAAATTCCATGGAAGTTGAGAATAGTTGCTTATAATTTGTCAGACTGTTTTCTCTTGATCTACTGAAACATGGTTCACATAACATAGTTAATACATGTAACTAAACTTAGAGTAATTATTTTGTCTATATATTTAAGATTTGACTTCCTTCTTTGTCAAACTTAAAAAGGTAGCCTTTTTCACTTACTGTAGTTGACCTAATAACAGGCAGTATTTGTCTACAAACCTCACCTTATCTTGTGTTAGTTGGACTCTGCTTCAGTTGTTCATGGGCAACTAAACCTTTTATGTGAAGATTTTCCTGTCTCCTTAGTGCTTGAGTATCTGATAATATTTACAAGTCTGTTATTAAGCAATAAATCTAAAATTATTTGACCTGTGATTTCCTTCCCAATGTGCTTCACACAGTGGGGAGATAACCACCATTTAAACCTTTTTGAAGGTTCTGGATGATTAACATTTCAGTTTTAATTTCCATTGTCCTTTGTAAAATTGCCCATTATTGCAAATTCATGTCTTAATATGTAAATTTGTCCTTTACAAATTGGGTATTAATGCTTTGGTAAGTTGGTCAAGCATTATAGGGCAGCATGCAGTCACTGTATTAAGTAGTAGGGTGTATTGTCTAGACTTGCATTTCTTAGCTTGCTTTCAAAACCATTGGTAAAAATAAAAATCGGGAGGCGTATTTGTGATTATTATTATGAAGGTTTTTTTTTTAACTTAAAGTAAATGTCAAGTTAAAATGAGATTTTTTTTTTAAATCTAAACCAGATGTTGCCATTAAAGTGTCAATATTAAATATTCAACTGTTCCAGTTTTTTAAAAAACAACAAATGTGGTTAGGGTTTGTTGGTGGGTTTGTTGTTTTTTTTTCCTTAACTTTGCTATATCTTAGTCTAACCTTAACTTTAGTTTAGCAAAATATACTCACACACAAAAAGAATAGCATCACATGTAATTTCTAGACGCCCTGAAGCATTTTGCTTTGCCTCCTGCCACAGTCCCAGGAGGATGCAGGTCTCTGGAGTTGTGTGTGTCACATCTGCCAGGCCCATACAGACATCTAAGGTACTCTAGGGCATCAAAATGATGCTATATGCTTATATTCAAGCAACCAAATCCTCTCCTCTTCAGTTATCTTAATTTACTGTTATTTTCATTTCCTATTTTATGTTACCTATTTATGGAAGTTAATCTGAGTCTGCAGGCACTGCTGAAAGGAAAGTTGTCTGAAATTTTGAGTAGCTTTAACATGCCTCTAATATTTCTTCCTAAAGGAGCTCAAGTATATATGCTGGCTGCTGATAATAATCCCCTTTGAAAGCTCACCAATTCCTCTTGCTTTTCTCAGAAAAACTTTACTTTTGTCAGAAATGAATAAGCACTGACAACAAATTATGCCTTCTAAGCATTCAGTAAAAAGCTAGTTTTGTTAATCCAATAGAAAGTTTGACCAAAAAAGCATCTTGGGATCTTGTAAAAGAAACTTTAATTGTGTCTGTCAATCTGTACAACATGATCTAACATGCAATTCAACAAACAGAAGGTCCCGGGATTTGGACAGCAACCACTTTTGAATCTGTTTATAGTCCTGATCCAAAGATGTTTTACTCAGTAATAAAAACCTCCCACTGACTTCTGTGAATTTTAAGTTGGGATTGTATGGCCTTAAGTCTGGCAACTTGCTGTACTTGTTTAATACCGAGACTTGAATAATCTTATTGTCAGAGCTATATCTGTAGTAGTGATATATAAAAATAAATATCCACGTGGGTGCAGAACAGAGGTGAAAAAGGCATACTGTCTGGGTGGCTTCTGTTTTAAACAAGAAGATAAATAATTCATAATTCTGTTATTAAAACATATTTTGACAGAAGTGGGTTGCAGGAATGGACATGCAAAGAGGAAATTGTATCCAGCAGGGATTCAAATGCTAGATGATGGGGTTAGTGCCCTCCTCTTCAGCCAGAGGAGGTTGTAGAGCGATGCTTGGGATGAAGGGAGGAAGGTAGCTGTCCTGCACCTTATGTGATTAGCTGGTCTGAAGCTGAGACACAGGAGCAGCACTCATTTCTCAGATGCCTTATGATCATCATCCCCCTGCTGTACCCTTGACTCAAGGAAGTGAAGACAGTTTAATGCTAAAAGATTAGTTCCATCTCAATGCTTTTTCAGTCCTTGGACTTAAGCCAGCAAGGTTGTCCTTTACCTTTAGGGGTATTTTACGTGGCACAGTAACAGATTAACAGGAATGCTGGACTTGTGCAGTCTTTTTAGCTTTGCACACCCAAGTAAGCCTACTCAGTCTGTTCTGAGCAGGGATGTGAATTTTGCATGGCAAACAGAATATTTCTGATACAAAGATTTGTGCTGAGTCTCTACTAAAGAGAGTAAGAGTCAATTGCTTGAACATAAGCATACAGTATCATTTTGATGCCCTAGGGTACCTTAGATGTCCCCATGGGATTGGCAGATGTGACACAGAAAATCTTAGAGACCTGCATTCTTCTGGGCTGCAGCAGGAGGTGAGGCAAGATGCTTCGGGACATTTAGAAATTATACTATGTGTAACTCTTTTTTTCTGTGTGTGATCATATTTTGCCAAACTAAAGTTTTAAACGTGTTCCTGCTTCTTATAGGAACATGAAAAATAAGAGACTGCCAAATCACAAGTTTCTGGACATTTTGATGTGAGAGGCTCTCGTTTCTGCTTCTCACACATAAGATGTGTAAAATATGTCATTTTACGTGAGACAGGTATTATATAAAAAAATCATTGCTCTTTGTAAAGTGTCCAGTGATGTAGTAAACCCATCATAACTGTGACACTCCAAGGAATTAATATTTAAAGGAGTTAGGAATAGTGACTTGTAAATAGACCCTCTCGCTGAGATATCACAGTTCATCCTGTGCACTGAATGAGGAAAAGGGAGGGTGCATATTTATTTTGGTAATGATCTCCTGCCTGTTTCAAGCAGTAAAGCTAAATGAGCCCATGATAGCTCCGTGAGGCAGCGTGGCTTTATACTGGGATGCAAAGCAGGGCTGGAGTCCCCTGGGCAGTGCCCTGTGGTACCCTGTGAGCAGGCTGCTGACAGGTGTTTGGAGTGCAGTACTTTCCTCATGATTCCAGAAAAGGCCAGAGGCAGGGATGTGGGAAGCACGCCCTGGGGAAGTTGGGATCAGGGATGCTTAGCTGGATGTGGGATTCTCCACAGCAGAGGAAACCAAACTCAGGGTGGAGAACAAACCAGGAGCTTGACTGCAGTGCAGTGGTTGATACTCAGTTGGGAACAGGAAGTGGGATGCACAGCCAGATTATGCTTTGTAAATAAATAAATAAAATTATTTAGAGAGAGAGATTAGAGCCTATGGCAGTTGTGTCTTTCCTACTCAGTCTTTTTGGTTCTGTCATACATCTTATACTGGAATACCTAATTTGCCTCAGAAGATCTTTCCAAAAATGAGTGCCCATGTACAGGGCAGTACAGTACTTCTTCCCACCTCTGTTGTATGATGCTGTCCATGATTCAGGTCTCCCTTTTACATTATTTATATATATGTGCAACTTCTTAGCCTTTTCTATGTTGAAAGTGTCTTCAAATCTTATCAAAATCTTCCTAATTACTGAAAATATTAAATGTAGCCATGCTTAAATAGATCATTGAACTTCATATGGACCAATAGGTCAGCTGTCAGCAGTGCTTGTTGACATTTCCCCATGCCAGTTTATTTTCCATCTTTTAATTGTTGCAGTAATTTCCATTTTCTGCATTTTAGCTGATGATTCCCTGACACAGTAACATTTGCTTTACTGTTTCTGGCATAATTTAATCTTGTCTAATTTGCAGTTGCTAAATCCATCTCGTGCTTTATCCATTTCTTCCCCACTCTGTCCCCATCCCCACCCCCCAGCCTTGTATTTCTGTAGGTTTTCACTTTATTATATCATCCTCTGAGTGAGTATGTGGCTGTCAAACTCGCTCTACTATTTAACTGTCTTTTGTAAATAGATCAAAGCTGGGTTTTTCATGCTCCAGCCTAAGCAAATAACCATAATGTGACAGTTTAAAATTAAAATCTTAACATCTTGACATGTTATTTGTACCGATTCTGAGCAGGTAATGAGTCAGGTCCCCTGTAATTAAAATATTTAATGCTCTTTTAAGTTTTTCCTGAGAAAATATGGGATGTGGTGGTTTTCTCTCAGTAGTGTCTGCGTGCTTCTCCTTACTGATGAAATCTGAGGTGAAGTGTTAATGTGTCTTCTAAGTCATACCTACACTGCCTTCTGCCTTTACCTTATTATGGCTTCTGAGCATTGTCCAAGTTTGTATCCTGTCCTGTTCCTTCTTAAAGAAGTTAGGGAACCCTTTCTTTTCCCTGCATCCATTAATGCTCTTTATAGGGTCTAATTCAGCTTGATTTTAAGCAATTTGTATTTTCTACTTTCAGACCAACATATGTAGCTGTTTTTTATGAACCTTCTAAGATCATTTTAGTCCTTCTGTTTATTTTCTGTAGTGGAATGAAGAATTTGAACATGGACAATATAAATTATGAGAAAAGCAAGTAGAACATGTTTTATAGCATTGAATAGACTTCATCTGAAACCTTTTGAAATGCATGGAGAAGTTTCCATTGATTTCAATGACTTACTGATCAACGCATGCCAGCAACAGCAAGCGGGAGCATATTTTAAAAGTTAGGATAATAAAAAGTAAACCAGAAATCTTTCATAGAGGAAATAAAGGAAGCTCAGTGTCCTAAGTGGTGAAAATAGAGGAGTTTTTATTATACTGTCAGGTTCTGTTATTTATTGTGAAGGGTAAGTTCAGAAGTTCACTTTTGTTCATAGCTTTTTCAAAATAACACTTTCAGAAGAGTTATTTGAGAGGAATGTGACCAACTGAAAAATGATACACCATGGGAGACTTTAAAAGAGGTGACAGCTTATTCCAAGTATGTCTCCATAGGTTGACAGAACATTAATAACAACAATATACAGAAAAATGACCTTCCCCCCCC